>NW_019416439.1:319147-340668 GCF_000390285.2 Anoplophora glabripennis
GAATTAAACTGTCCATTTTATAATAAAAAAAACTATTTTCAAAGCCATTGAGCGAGTATTTTTTTGTACAACTTTTTTGTTTATAACAATTGACTGACCACGCCGAAAAATATAAAAATATATATAAATTATCAGAAAAATACACTTTATAAAATAAAAAAGTTTCATGCTGTAGGTTTTTGTTTTAAAAATTTAGTTGGTTACCTTCATTTAGAAGCATCTTTTTAGAAGTGAACTATATTTACTTAATTATATACACCATTTTAGTGTGGAAAATCATCTCACAATAACTTTTGTTGCATATTTCGTCCTTGATGTGACCGATTACATAACTGGATATTTCCATATTAATCCTATACGTCGCGTTTCAGTGAGGTTTTGATAATCAGGCAAAACTTATTGCAGATACGTCGCAATAAATAGTTTAGAGTGAATTTATGAGACTTTCTACAGATTATATCGAGAACAAGATAGGTACTCCAGAAGGCGAACTCATCTAGCCTATAAATATAACATATAATATTTTAAGAGTAATAAAAAAATGTATTTCCTGTTAACAAATTAATGAGTAAGAAGAATTATAAAGTAGTAAATAGCAAAACATATGCTCAGTGGAGAAGTATCACTAAGAATGTTAAGCAAAAAGGTTATTATGAACTTTAGTAGTGTTACAAACTGTGTTAAATTAAATTTTTTAATTATTTTTGGGCAGTATCTCAGAACATAATACACCAAGGTAGAGAAGTAGTATACCATTATAGCTGAGGCACAAAGATTAAAAAACTGAGCCGCAGGCGAGGGATTTTTAGGTTTTCCACTACTAGCTACTACACCTTAAATCGAGTTTCAATAATTGACCTGCAGTTTCACGAAATTTGAATAAATACTCTAAAAACGGTGATATCATGTACAAGAATCAAGTGGGCACTCTTTTGTTTGAAATCAAACTTTCTGACATTTCACACAAATAAATTTGCAATTAATTTGACATTTCGCACAGTTAACTATTATTTCCGATAAGTTCGTGGTACTGATAATTATCTGTTGACATATTCTGGATATTTTCTATCTAGTAGTGGAAACAATCAATTTATATCACAGTAAATCATTATTCATCAATCAATTATTGTCACATGAATCCTCATTTTAACATTTCATTTAACCAGTCATTTTGAGGTTCCCAAAATATCTGTATAGCATTTGTCATAATTAAACATCGGAAATTTTGTGGCAACAATCAAATAAATACACAGTAGTAATCTATATTATGCTAGTAAGCGGCAATATGCGTTGTAGTATCAGAAATAGGATAAATCTATGGTCAAGCCGTATGTCGCTCTAAGCTCACAATACACAATGCTACTGACTGCCATAAAAACTCGTGCCATACACGCGATCAAGCAAGGCATCAAACTCAGTCACACACGCACAAACTACACTAAAATACACGGCCAACGTCCCTAAACAAAAACCTTGGCCTTAGGGTATTGCTAGAATAAATTGATCGATGGGAAGCTTCAGATCAGAAGCAGACAAATACATGTTATTGTACAATGACAACGATTACTAAAATGTGAAGTAGTTAGCATCTATTAAAAACTTCAACTATTTTAGATATGCGCCTGTCACATCGGTAAATGTTGAACGGTCATTTTCGGTTTTGAAATGGGTATTTGCTGAACGACCCGGTCTACAGCCAACCCTGTACCATAATATGACGAACCACACTGATTTTATTTCCGTATAAAATTGAACGCCAATATTTTATCATGAACTGACG
This sequence comes from Anoplophora glabripennis, assembly GCF_000390285.2. Lineage (NCBI taxonomy): Eukaryota > Metazoa > Arthropoda > Insecta > Coleoptera > Cerambycidae > Anoplophora > Anoplophora glabripennis. The sequence continues at coordinate 320,928 of NW_019416439.1, forward strand.
CTTCAAATTATTTAAAATTATGTAAATACGAACACAGTTATAACTTTTTTATTTGTCTTATCTCTTAGCACGCCACTGACTCTCTTGAAATCAATAAAATTATTTCAGTGTGTTTACTACAATGATTTATATCATCTAAAACAAATTCAAAACACGATGAATTTCTAAATAATAAAAAATGTAACTACTGATAATAATGTTCGAAATTGTAACTTATCTCTGACTTCTTTATCAAAGTGAAAACAAAGCTGTCGCAATGTGTTATCAGCTCGGATGTAAATCACTTTCTACGGTATTATTTATTTCAGCAAACTCCAGCCACGCTTTTCAGGAAATTGGAATACTAAACATAGATTAAGAACGACCTAAGTAAAGTTTGTGTTCTCTTCGATTATTTGCTCACAAAATTCCACGGTAATAAATCACGTTGTGTAAGAACAACAACTATAAAATAGTGAAGAGCTAACAACTTATACAGGGTGATTAACAACTTATCTAAAAAAATTTGGGAATAGATGCGTCATGAGAAATGGAGACAATACCTAAAATAATGGTAAAATCCTTATAGTTTCCATTAAAAAAAAATTATTGACGTTATAGTACTTTCAAGCATTACATCGCTGAACAACTGTAGTCTGTAGCGTTATGCGCAATACGCATGAAGAGCCACGTGGCCTCAACGACTCCGAATGCTGAAATCCGGTTTTACAATCGTCGTTGCGATAGTGTCTACAATTGTGTGTTATTTACTGTTTAGTGTCAAAAATAGCATGCGTGTATAGTAACTCGGAGTTGATGGATATCGTTTTAATTTATGGAAACGCAAGACAACAATTTTATTATGGTGAAGCATTTGTATTATGGTGAAGCAGGACAACATTTGTATTAGTTCATAGAAACTGGGTAAGACGGACCCAAATGTGATTATACGTCGGTGGACTAAATTTTGAACAGTGTTGTAACATCAGGTATGTCAAATTATTTTATTAATTAAAAGCACAAATTAAGTTTATTAATAACAATAAAGGAAAAAGCAGTTGAATTTGCTGATATAAAACAGGCGCTATAAAATTCTTTTATTTCTTTCCTTGCGGACAGAACGTTTTTATCACACTGCCGCCATGCCGGTCGCATTGTGTGAGATCAAGTTTTACAGTGGGCCAGTTTCCAGTGCCGTGCAGAAGTGTATTTTTAAAATAATTTTCTAACTGCCCTTTTTGATTTTTTCTTTACAAAATTGTATTTGTAAGAGTCTCCTGTACATTCTTTTTTTTTATAAGTTCTGAATCACCTATATACTGGTATATATGAAAAATTCTTAGAAAGACATTAAACATGCATAGTGTCCCAAAGAAAACTTATCTCTTATATAGTTTACAAAGATCTTTGAAACAAAATATTCAGAATCCCTCAAATCTTTTATATTAAACAAATGATATTGTGGGAAACACTATTCATCATGTTATGTGCTCCAATTAGCATGAAATTAGACCTACAATGTGGAGTAGGTAAATAGCTAGTATTAGTTCTCATCACTGTACCATGAAATCTGTGAAAATATTGTTTAAATACCCATATAAAATTATTTGGCAACGATTCGCTGGCCAAACATGTTTCTTTCATTTCCTGGTAAGCTTGAAGACAAATTAGTTGGTCAAGCCGTTAACTACATATTCTTTGGATTAAAATAATGGGGCTTTTCTTATAGGACCTTTCATATCAGAGTACTATTTCCAAAATACAAAGTGTTAAAATCAAAATTTTTATTAAGATCTATGGTGATTTTAAAGATATTTGTTTGAAATTTGGCACAGATTTTCATCTTTAATTGGCAAACTTTTTGTGTAATGTAGGTTTAAAATATTAAAGCGCGAAGGGAGGAAAGGGGGGTGGTAGTACCCACGGACCCCTCCAATTTTTTTGAGTACGCTGATAGGGTTTTTTATTATATATATATTTTTTTCATTCTCATAAGATTTTGATTTGGGACTCGACTTACGAGATATTGCAGCTACTTTAGATGTGTTAGGTTTGGCACAAATTAAATATCGCTAATCATTAAATAGTCATTTCCATTTTATTCAGTAAATTGAAATACTGTAAACGAAATGGCACAACTAACAACAAATAGCAAAAAAAAAGACAAATTCAGTTAAATTAAAATTAAAATATTCAATATGTGTACCACCTTTGGACTCATTTAATGATAGAGTTACGAATATTCTGAAAAATATATGCTCTCTACCTTGTACAATTCGTCACTTTAGCTGTTTTTAGTTAGTTTTGGAACCATGTAAACGAAAACTTTCATAAAACCCCAGAAACTAAAGTCTAACAGGTTGATGTTGGGGGAATGGGGTGGCCATTTAACAGGTGCCAACCGTCCCCTGCCAATCAATCAATTAGGAAATCGTAATGTGGAGAAGCACCATAAAATTGGAACCATATATTTTGACGAACCGCCAGAGTCCATGAAAGAGTTTTGTGAAAAGAAATAAAAAATCATTAGAATTTATACGGGGTGATAAAAAACAGGACCTAAAAGAAAATTATCAACCATTCTAGCTCTTTACTGTAAAGTTCATCTAATGGTGTGTCTCTGTAATGACCTTCGGATTATCATCAGCACATAAGTGGGTATTATGAATATTCGAGCCATTAGCCATCTGTTTGGCTACCATCCTAGTACTGAAACTCATAGTTTAATCATTTGCAAAATTTGCTTGTGTGCTTCTCCACACTGTCCCATCCATAATACGAAAATTTTTAAGAATTTCGGATTCTAAATAATTTGGCTATTTTTTAAACCTATTTGTTAAAAGTAACTGGATAATTTAAAAATGTCGACTAAACCGATGCCACGTATCCAAAAACGTTGCAATATCTCGTAAACCGAACCTCAAATAAAAATTTTATAAGAGTGACAAAAGTAAAATAAACAAACGCTCTATCTAAAAAAAATAGGCGTACTAAAAAAAATGGTAACCACGTCCGTGGTTACTACAGCCCCCCTTTCCTCCATTCGCGCTTCGATATTTTAGACCAAAATTACAAAAAAATGACAAGTTAAGTTAAAAATATGTGCTAAATTTCAAACAAATATCTCCGGAGCTATCAATAATTTTGTTTTCTTAATTTTGATTTTAACACCCTGGTATTCTAAAATTGGGACTTCGAAATGAAAAATGGCATAAGAAAAGTCACATTATATTAGTCCAAAGACTATGTGGTTAACGGCTTGACCTATTAATTTTTAACACCTTGTATAATAAAACAGCAAATCAAATATTATATGTTAATGGATGAAAATAAGATGTGGTTGAAAGTACAGGCATCTGTTGGAAAGTATTATTCCAAGGGTAACCGTTAATTTGGAACGCTTTCTGCAAAAATGTGGAATCTGGACTTTGATCGCAAGTACCTACGTAAATGTTGTTTTTACAGTTGGGCAATTCATCCGGGCAATAAAGCTAACTACATTATAATACCCTTATTCACAATCAATAATCATTTATTACTTTATTTGTTATATCTGTTGCTTGTGTTTATTTGGGATTACGGATCACAAAATATTGGATTCGGTTTATGAAGCTTATCAAGGAGAAAAGTACTAAGTAATTGTCTGTCAGAAAAAATGTTTTATAAAATTTGTATGACTTGTAGGAAAAAATAATCAGCTGAAATGAATACAATCAGTGAATCTTATGTATTTAATAGAAAGTATTGAACAGAAAGTGATAATGTCTGAAGCATACCATATCTCACAAAAAAGAGGCCCATGTATATTTTTAATGTCCATTATCTCATAAGTTTACTAAAAAAAGCAATTCTTACCGCATCAATTTGAATACCTACTTAAAAAACAGATTATTGAGATTAGTATAAATACAATTTATATTTATAATAATATTAGATATATAATCTAATAAATTTTCAATATTACAGATTTTTTAGTCTTAAAATTTACAGATAACCTTCATGACTAGCAAATGATCATCATATTCTTAGCTCAAAAAAGTTCTTAATAGAATATCAGGAAGTGAAAGGTGGATATTATTGGCAAACGGTACACATTGGTTTAAATTGTAGTAGTTAAAAAAAAATAATTATGCATTTCTAAATCATCACATTACATAACAGAATAGTCTTGAGTGAACTTCTAAGAAATTTAAAGAAAATAAGAAATTTGCATTGAAAGAAAGAGGCTTAAACTGTTTCTAATAATAGAATTAGTTGAATAACTAGCCTATTATGTTCCATTTAGTATTATGTTCCATTTAATATTATATGCTAGGGAAGAATTTAATAATTTTTTTTTGTTATGATGATTATATTTCCATCTTGAACATCATGTAAAACACGATTTATGTTACATTCGTAAAATCTCCTATAATGCTTCATTCTTATGGTAGAAGAGCTTTACCTAGTGCAAATTTACCAGGGCATTTTTTTAGTAAAACGCTAATATATCCCCTAAAATAGGGTGAAATAGTGAGGATAAGGTAAAGCTTTATAATGAAAAGCAACAATATGTAAATACTTTGAGATAACATTTTAAAATAATATTTTGAGCATTGAAATATATGCAAATTAAATCCACTTCCACCCCTACGAGGGGGTTCATTCCAATTCCAAAATCAAATAACGAATATTAGTGCAAAACTATTTTTGCACATTTGAAAATCCCTTGCATTATAAAATACAAGGGTAGTATAAACTAACAAATACTACCTAAATGTAGGTTGATAGACAACATACTAAAAAAATATAATACGAGCTTATCCATCAAAGGATTGGAAACCACATTCAGATCAGAGTCCCACTTACACTTTTAAGTTACGCATTTTTCTATTCAATATTTTTGCCTGAATTTTGTTACCTCGGGTTTTTGGATCGCTGATTACGAATCTTAAGCCCGAATCCGAAAATTCCAGAATAAAATATGGCGAATCCAATATGGCAGGTGTAAAAATCGGAAAAGCATTCAAAATTTGAAGATTATGGCTGAAACTTGTTACTCGTTGGTTTTCAAAGTTGCCAATCACAAATATAAGATTTTATGAAATTTGGAAATTCTTAAATCCGAAATGGCAGGCCCATTATGGCAGATTGAAAAGTACCATAGATATTGGTATTTACTACCCAAAATAATGGGTTATGAATGTTTAAAGAATTGGGTAATTTGAGTAAAAATAAAGAATATAAATTCGATTTACAGTGTGCTGTCTCTTTCAAATACTCTTAACTGTTCCAGCAGGGAATGATAACATCATACGCTTAAATGGGAAATATAAGACGCACAAAATGAGTAAGATTTTAGAACTAAAAATATAAATTTGATCATTCAAGTAGCAAACTCTCTAAAAATTTGGTCATTTAATTCATATTAGCAACTAAATACAATAAAACAATAAAACACAACATATGTAAATTCAAGATTATTTATGATTCAAATAATTTTGTGGTCTTCAATTTTGAGTGAATTTAAAATTTAACAAAGAAATTTACTTATTAACACAATTTATAATTAAATTATCAGATGATTAGAAAATAAAGTTCAGGTCGACTCCATTTACACAGATTTCTCTAAAGCCTTTGATAGTGTCAATCTTGGCATTGAAAAACATAAAGAAGTGGGTTTTAATGGNAATAAATTCTCAATATTTGTCAATCTGAAAATTTACAGATAGCCGTCATGACTATCAAGATCATCATATTCTGTTAGCTCAACACAAAGTTCGTAGTACAATATCAGGAAGTGAAATGTGGATATTATTGGCAAACAGTACACATTGATTTAAATTATAGTAGGTAATTAAAAGAAATAAAATAATGCATTTCTAAATCATAACATTACATAACAGAATAGTCTTCATTGAACTACTCAACTCTTCAACTAGCGTATTTGTTCCATTTAATATTATATACTAAGGAAGAATTTAATAATTGTGCTTTTTTTGTCATAATGATTATATTTCCATCTTGAACATCATGTAAAACACGACTTAATCTGTTACAATTGTAAAATTTCCTGTAATGCTTCATTCATGGTAGAAGAGCTATAGTGCAAATTCCCTTGTAATGAGAACCGATTGACCAGGGCATGTTTTTAATAAAACGCTAAAATATCCCCTGAAATAGAGTGAAATATTGAGGATAAGGTAAAGCGTTATAATGAAAAGCAACAATATGTAAATACTTTGGGAAAACATTTTAAAATAATATTTTGAGCATTAAAAAGCAAATTAAATCCAATTCAAAAATCAAATAACGAATATTAGTGCAAAACAATTTTTGCACATTTGAAAATCCGTTGCATTATAAAATACAAGAGTAGTATAAACTAACAAATAATACCTGGGTTGATGTTGATACATACTAAAAATATATAATACGAGCTTATTCCTCAAAGGATTGGAAACCACATACAGATTAGACAAATGAGACAAATAAGACGCACAAATTGAATAAGATTTTAGAACTAAAAATATAAATATGATCATTCAAGTAGCAAACTGTCTCTAAAAATTTGGTCATTTAATTCATATTAGGAACTAAATACAGTAAAACAATAAAACACAACATATGTAAATTCAAGATTATTTATGATTGAAATAATTTTGTGGTCTTCAATTTTGAGTGAATTTAAAATTTAACAAAGAAATTTACTTATTAACACAATTTATAATTAAATTATCAGATGATTAGAAAATAAAGTTCAGGTCGACTCCATTTACACAGATTTCTCTAAAGCCTTTGATAGTGTCAATCTTGACATTGAAAAACATAAAGAAGTGGGTTTTAATGGGAACATTTTACATTGAGCTGATGGTTATCTAAAAGAAAGAGTGCAGTGTGTTAAATATGGAAATTTCACTTCTTCTGCTATCAATGTTACCCCTGGGCTCTGGGGTTCCTCAGGGCTCCCATGTAGGCCCAATTCTTTTTAATTTATTTGTAAATGACTTATCGAATATAATAATGAACAGTTTGCTGATGATTTGGAAGTATTTAGAACTGTTAAAGATTCATCGGAGGCTTCAATTGGTGTAACCTTAATGCTTTACATCTAAATTCAAAAAATGCATGCTTCAAGATAACATTAAGGAGATCTCCCTCTTATCGAATATAATAATGAACAGTTCATTTTTAATGTTTGCTGGTGGTCTGGAAGTATTTAGAACTGTTAAAGATTCATCGGAGGTTTCAATTGGTGTAACCTTAATGCTTTACATCTAAATTTAAAAAATGCTTCACGATAACATTAAGGAGATCTCCCTCTGATTTGAGTTTTCATTATAAATTGAATAACACGGTATTAGAGGATGTTAATCAATTGAGGGATATTAGTGTCATTTTGGATAGTAAAGTGTCCTATTGTACTCACATTGAGAATTTGTTTCAAAATCTTTAAAGATGCTGGGATTTGTTCAACGTACTGGGTGGGATTGACTTCTCAGTTCGTAATATCAAAATATTGGATTGTTCTTTAGTCAGATCCATCTTAGAATATTGTTGTATTATCTGGTGTCTGAAGTAAAATACTCATATTAATTTGATTGAAAATGTTCAAAAGAGATTTTTAAGACATTGTGCATATAAGCTGGGGTACCAAAGAGAATATTAAATTCTTAGCGATTTCAATTTAATTTCATTGGAACATAGGCGTTTACATATTGATTTGCTTTTTCTAAATAAAAGACTCACGGGACCACATTCAATCGTCGCAGCTTTTAAATTTAGTGAATTTTAATGTAACTGAAAGAAAAAATAGAAACTCAGAAATTTTTCGTATTCCATTTTCCCATACTAATTATGGACAGAATGAACCAATTACTAGAATCCTGCCTAATGCTAATTTAACGAACAGTAAATTAGATCTATTTAATTGCTTCTGTCCATTGTTCAAGAGACCTGTAAAAAATAACAAGTCAAAAATGCTTTTTTCATAAATGTCATTGTCATCGGCTTTTTGTTTGTTATTGTGTTTTTATTGTAAATCGTGGTATATTTACTTTAATCATATTAATAATTAGATTTAAGTAGCATACACATTTTACTTTTATGTTTTTGTGTTTTTGCTCTAAAAGGGCTTGTCCCTAAATAAATAAATTCGTCAACAGAATGACCACATATAGAATAGTAAGTATGCCAGTATTGGGGTCACGTCTAGGGGGCGCTAGTTATACTGTCCTATCAATGTAAAAATATGTTTAACTTTTTATATTTTACAAATTTGAATTTCTTAACTACGTTCAATTTCAAATAATAATAGTAGACTTTCTACAAATCGATAAAATCAACTGTTTTCGAGATACAGACGTTTTAAGTTTTTAAGATTAGACGGAAAATAAATTAGAAAATTAGCAGGAAAATACCAAGCCTGAATTAAGAATTAAAATAAACACTACAGCAACTAAAATTTTTATTATGCAAATCTTAACATAAAAGATTTTCAAAGCAACCACCAGCGACTTATTTAAATTTTGTCTGATGTTAAATACGGTTCTATGTTATTTGATAATATGAACTGATTCTTAAATATTTGTCCACAGTTATTCTTGACTAGTAATAATGTCTTTGTAAACTAGAGATTTAAAATAGCTCCAAAAGTAAAAATCCAGCTGATTTAAATCAGGGCTACGTGCAAGCCAAGGTACTTCGCTACCAATGATGTGGGAAATTTCTATTAATAAATTATCTTATTTCTCGGGTATAATGTGATGTCAATTTATTATGTCAATGCCTACTACTTTGGCAAAAATAATTTTTAATTTTATTCCCGCCGAATCTCAAAAACTTAAAATGTCTGTATGTCGAAAACGATTGAGTTTATCGATTTGTTACAAGTAAGTGTACCTTTTTTATTTAGAATTGAACGCAGTTCAACAATTTCTAGTTAAAAAATTGTAAAATACAAAGTTAGGCATATTTTTACATTGTTAGGACAATATAACTAGCGCCTCCTAAACGTGACTCCAACACTGTTTGCATATTCGTATTTGTCACCTAAAAAAACGTGAAACTACAAATTTTCAAAATAATCAGTCCATACATACTTAAAATATAGCAAAAAATCGAAAATATTTTTTCAACTTTAACACCCTGTAGAGCAACAATTGATTAAGGCATGTTTGGCTCAATCACTATATTTTGATGTTAACAATCTGCCATTAATCTGTGTATCATTATTAATGACTCACCCTGTATAAACAAACACGGATTGTTTGTAGTATTTTAGCCCTTACCATTGTTGACTGCATTTCCAAATTATATCACTAGCTTTTCTTGTTAACTAATTTCATCTAGGTAGACGAGGTAAGAACAAAATATTATGTACCTACATATACTAATTTAATATTATTTTAGTAATACTTTGTGCCTGTTGGATTTTTGCATTTTCTCAATCATGTCTAATTTTAAACTATGATAGGTTAGTAGACACACAGTTTGTATTTCTGGAAAGAATAAACCTTAGATGATTTAAAAATAATCAAATTTCTTTTACAGACTTTTTTATTAGAAAGATTTAGATGTCCAATAAATATGATTTAGCTTAAATTATTATATTAAACATCAAATCAATGCTTTTTATCGTAATTGTGGGTAAATTCAAGCCATTAATATTATTTTAGTGAGACACTCCAATTTTGTCCTGTGAAATTGTCACATCTATGATGCTTACAGTGAGTCCATATTTATTTGCCTATTCTAATTTTGAGTCAATAGTATAATGTCAATTTATAATAATTAATATATGCATATTTTTTCAATTTTGAATTACCTTGTGTATATCTCTTTAAAATAGTTGCTACTTGATTTAATATTGGCGCATTCGCCAAAACTTTAAATAGGTACCGACATCTTCATATTAACACTGGTAAAAAAATGCTTCTTATCTACCTACCTATTTGTAACTAAGTTTCAGTATCTATAAATGGTTAAATCTCCTTTTTGAAATTTAATTAAACAAAAATATATTAATTTTTTCAGATATAAAAGGTTACTCAAATATATTTAGAATTATTTTACAAATTAAAACGAAAAACGTATACGTTCTTTAAAAATATATAGTACAATTTTAATGTTATGGATATTTTTTACAGTTATTATAATTTCACTATCGATATTGTAGAAATAACAATGAGAATATTCCTTTTAAAAATACGTGTTTACAGTATAACTTTTTTGGTTTCTTTATGGAATGGAATATGTTTTATGACACTTTTGAAAAATATTGAAAGTAGTTTTTTTAAACATATAAACTTACGTAAATTTAAATATATATATATAATATTTAAACTACTTTTTGACTACTGTTTTAACTAGAAATCTGAGCTTCTACTCGTAGGTGTCTATAGCATCGCATCAGATGTAAGTATTATATAATACACAATTCAGAAAATCACTAGCCGTCGCTCCGCAGAACATACCTACTCTCTCCTCTAACCCTGAACGCGCTAGAAATAACCCCCACACCAAAACACGGTTTCACCCAAAAAAAATCAATCGCCATTCAGTCCGAACAACAATCCCACTTCAGCACGCGAAAATCCGAACTCAAACCGAAAGGCAGGGGGTGAGCGGGCGTGGCCAGGGGCAGGAGGCGTGGCCCGACCCCCTCCCCGCCCCGCGGCCGCCTTTGTTTTCTCACATCGCAGCCGGAAATGTGGTGGCTTGAACCATCATTGTTCTAGCCAAGATAATATTGGGATAACATTTCCAGAAGGCGACTGCTGCGGATCTAGTCGGCCAGCGAGCTCGACGACGACGACGGTTTTTGTGTGGTGGCGGGTGTGTCCCCAGGCTTATCGCCGATCCCGAGATAACCGAAGTTTTAAAAACTCTTGCGGAAATTGATAACGAGCTACTCGCATCGCTGCCTCACGCTCGCATGCACCGTGTACGTGTTTGTTTAAAGAGTATTTATAAAAACGATAACGAGATTCCAAGTGGTCTGAGACTGAGTTCGTTGCATGGTACAGTGAGCTTGTGCGCGCTCCAATGCTAACTATGGAAGAGGGCTGTCGTCATCTGACGACCAACGAGTTACTGGATCAGCGCTGTCCAGTTCCGGACAGTCCTTTGGACCTTAGAGGTTCTTCGATCGATTCTCATGACATCAAACACGAGGACAAATACGGCAAAGAAAAGCCCGCGAAGAAATCCGGGCATCAGTTAATCAAGCCACCATATTCCTACATCGCGCTCATCACCATGGCCATACTTCAGTCTCCACATAAAAAACTAACCCTGAGCGGCATATGTGAATTTATAATGACAAGATTCCACTACTACAGAGAAAAATTCCCTGCCTGGCAGAACTCCATAAGACACAATTTGTCTTTGAACGACTGTTTTATAAAGATTCCAAGGGAACCGGGAAATCCAGGTAAAGGCAACTATTGGACTCTTGATCCCTTAGCTGAAGATATGTTCGACAATGGTAGCTTTCTCAGACGCAGAAAACGCTACAAGAGACCTTCACCGAATTTGATGTTACGCGACCACCACGCTTCGGCGATGGTCGCCTCCTTCCTGTCCAGCCAGGAAAATTACCACCACAGTTTGTTCAACCATTCCATGCACAGTCCGTATCCATACATACCTATTCCGACGAATCTACCGAGTAATATGCCACTACTGAGTCCTATGGATCTGTCTAGGATAAGTCTTAGCCATCTAGGAATTATTCCTCAACCAACACTGTGCAAACCTGTTCCAGTACAACCCCCCAGCATCACATCCATATCCGATACGGAGGAGTACGTGGCTACAGACATAGGGAAGAAGAGTAAGAACGGCTTTTCTATAGACTCTATCATGGGGAACGAGGGCAAGACCAAACCGGAAGTAAAGCTGACCTCCAGCAGTCCGGAAATCACTCTAACAAGAATCCACAATCAAGTGTCGGCGTTTTCACCGCTTTCTTCTAGCGACGACTGGACCAGGTGAAAGTATCCATGTTAGAGACTTCTCGTTGTAGTATTAATGTAAAAAGCATCTCATAAAGACCAAAGAAGTCGACTGTAATGTGATTGACTGTTGCAATATTTATTAAATAGATCTAGCTTAGCTGTTAGGTGTACTGAATATAGTTACTATTATACTATGTATAGAAGCAGATTAAAACTTAGTTTAATAAGTTTTAAGTACTTAGAATAGTTCGTAAATGTGTACATAAATTGATATATAAGATTAAAATGTACAGACGTGTTATAGCTGAATCAAAATTGTATGTTCGTTTCGTACTCTGTATATTATGATATATTTGTAGAAAGTTATTGGACATTGAAAATGTATAGTTAAATCTATTCTGTACCGATATGAAAAGATGTAATTTAAAATTGTAAAATAAATTTTTGAATAATCATGGTCGTTTGTAGTCCCTAATAGTGTATTTAGGAGAATTAAAATCTAGAATATTTACTTTAGTAAAGGGTGTATAAAACGTAAAAGGTTTTCCTAATTAGATACGAATTTTTTGTATAGTAACACTTATTTGGAAAATATACAAAATACATATGTCTATAATATATACAATATATTAATTATTCAACCTATAGTTTTTATATATAAATCATTTTGTAATTCAAATTTAAATTTATTTATAACAGTTTTCAAATATCATAAATTAACAACATGAATAAATTATTGTGTTAATTTGGTATAAATTAAATTAATTATATATCCATTTTTAGGATCATCTTTTATTTAAAAATGAAGCTATTTTATCAGACGAAAATGTCAAATTCATTAAAATAAAACCCACTTCATTTATTTAAGTTTCAAAACCAACAATGGATAATATTAATTAATAGTTTTTAATCTCAAACTACATGCTTGCTACTAAAAATTATCTTTTCTAATAAGCAGCAATTTAATAAATCCTATCTAGTTTCCATTTCATATGTAAGTATAGGTAGGTGCTATATTATTCACTTATTTTAATTAAAAGTCAGGAAGAGGAATTTATTATTGCTAGAAATAATATTTACTTACATATCTAAACAAATTTTTTGATTTTTTGCTTCTACCGAAGATTGTTACTATTATACTTAAACAAAGCTCATATTGAAATTAGATCCTATTTTATATATCGCTGCTTTGCTTTGAGAGTGGCGCAATAGCAGGTAAAATTCAATTATATTATTTTTAAACAATGGCACAAGTACAAAAAAGGGTTTAGTATTATGATTTTAATAACATACGTCAATATACCTACTCATTTAGGTCTTTTTAAGCACAAGCAAAAGATGGTTTCATTTAGGTAAATAAACCAAAAATTTTATATAACATTTTTACTTGTGTAACATTTTTTAAAATCGTATACAGTAAAATTATACATATTTCGAGTTATGCCAATATCAAAGGGAAGCAGCGATATGACGAAATAAAATCGTTTTATACTTTCACTATCGCTCTTTACGCATCCTTTTTTCTGCATAAATAAAAATGATTTATGTAAGTTCATATTTACAAAAAATATCTACATCTTTCTTTCAATTTTCCAAGCACTGAAATATCTGAAATTTATTATTTGATATTTAATACTAAAAATAAATCTGATATTACAAAATTGCATTACAGAAATATGTAAATAAGTATTAATTTGCTTTTGCCAATAAGGATTTTTTTTAAAAGACAAAACTGAAGTTGTTAATAAACCACCATGCCCTTTCCTGTTAAAAATCTTTTCTCCCCACCCCGGAACGTAAATTTACCAAATTAGTCATAGTCACGTCCACATTTTATATTTATTTAACAGGCTTATTTGTATCATTTTATATGTAATTTAATTTTTATAGAACCTCTATTAAACATTATATTTATTAAACATTTTAACATTTATTTGCTAGATTAAGAATTGCATAATTTAAGGAAGTGTATAAAAGCTGTTGATTTTGATACTAGTGTTGGTTTTTAGAGTAGTTTTGACATAACGCTTCTCCAACATGTATGTTTAAGAGGAGATACGTTTGTAAAGGCAATAGATAGGATCTTTACTAATAAAAGAAATAAATTCTTGATGTAGGCAGGTATAGGTATAATTTTTCCAAGGATATCCTTCTGCTGTTCAAAAATTCGAAGATAACCATGGTGTTTAATTTGATAATGAAATCAAAAATATCTTTCTTTACTTTTTGGGTATTTTGTCACCTCTGAAAAATTTAAGAATTATTGCCTTGTGTCAAAAGAATCAATCAAGGATTATTTTTATGAAAATAGTTTCGCCGAGCCAAAAAACTCATATTGAAAAAAACCAGACAAATACAAAATACAAAAACGCATCACTGTATATCACGCGCCTTAAATAGTTGTTAACGCTTCGAAAATATCTCCGTTTTCGTGTTCTGAACTTTTTTAAACTTTTCGTTTCAGTTACTTTGACGGCTTAAATTTGTTTTTTTTTTCAATGTTTCCATAGCTAGAAATGTCATGTGATATATATTTTGTTATTGCCTAATTCATCTTTTACAACTTGTAGCCAAGAAGAATCCAAGTTCATATCATAATTTCAGACACATCTTTCACCATTCAACAACATAATCGCAGACTCTTTTAATTTGCCTTTAGCGGTATTATTTTTCTTTTCCAAAATGTAAGCCGATTACCATTGAAAACTATGACCGTTTCCCAAGCGTGATTTCTCAAATTCTCGTTTATTTAATGTAATTTTTCTATTCATTTTGTTCTAATATTCACAGATCGAGAAGTCTCTCCACCATAATGATTATTGTATTCACAAGGTATGCTATAAATAAAATTTTTTGAAACTGACAAATGCAAACAAAATTAAACTGTCGAAGTAACTAAAACGAAAAGTCAAGTAAGTTCAGATGACGAAAACAGAGAAATTTTCGAAACGTTAACAACTAATTAAAGTGCGTGATATAAACTGATATGTTTTTGTATTTTGTTGTTTATTTCACTAATTTTTATTTTTTTCATAAAATACCTAAAAAAATAAAGAAAAAAGAAATACCTAATTTTGTTGAAAAAAAAAACAAATATTTTTGCTGTATAGTTTCTATACAGGGTGGGTCAATGGAAACTTTCCACTCCGATTTTTTTGGTTTAAAATAAAAATCCGGAAAAAAGCTCGGACACGTCGACTTTTAATTTGAGGGGGAACTATTTATCAGTTTTTTTCATCCCCGTAGCTTTAACCCCCTAGCTGGGGAGAGAACAACCCCCCAAATTTGAATAGGGAATAGAAGTCGTGCCATACCTCTTTTTAAAGGTCTCAGGAGTTCTTTATGACCCTACAATTTCGCTTCATTATTTTTATCCGTAACGAAATGACAGCTTGTCAAAATAAAAATAAATAAAAATACTTACTAATTTATTAATTAGGTAATACACGTGAACTTTATCTAACAAACTGTTCAAAATGTCCGCCATTAACATCCATGCCATAATAAAATCGATTCTCTATCTCTTCTCTAACATTCTGCACCATATCGGCAGTTATCCTTTGGCAATTCCTCAACGAAAATTTTAGAGGTAAGGGATCTATTGAGTGGCCTGCAAGGTCCTCTGATCTTTCCTGTCTAGACTTCTTTCTTTGGGGCCATTTGAAGTCTACAGTTTATAAAACACAGCCAGCTTCTCTTTCTACAAGAACGCATAACTGTAGAATGTCAAAGATAAAGTTCACGTGTAGACTTAATTAATAAATTAGTAAGTATTTTTATTTATTTTTACTTTGACAAGGTGTTATTTCGTTATGGATAAAAAATAATGAGGCGAAATTGTAGAGTCATAAAGAACTCGACGAGACCTTTAAAAAGAGGTACGGCACGACCCCTATTCCCTATTCAAATTTGGGGGGTTGTTCTCTCCCCAGCTAGGGGGTTAAAGCTACGGGGATGAAAAAAACTGAAAAATAGTTCCCCCTCAAATCAAAAGTCGACGTGTCCGAGCGTTTTCCCGGATTTTTATTTTAAACCAAAAAAATCGAGGTGGAAAGTTTCCATTGGCTCACCCTGTATATGTCTGTCATGAAAATAGTTTTTAGTTTTTCTAATAATTGTATCTAACAGAATCGTAATAATTCAAGTTTCGATTAAATGTTTTGTGAAAATTATTGGGAGAATGTTGACGTGATAATGTATCTATATGCCTGTATGAAAACATTTATTTTTCTGATATATCTTTGAAGAAATCTGTTAACAATCTATTTAGTCTTAGATCAAGACTCTACTATTTGTCAGATGGAACACTTAGTTAACATTTTTACATTATCAGTAGCATATATTTGTTTAGAATTAAATATTTTTTTTAACAATATCACACAGTTATATTTAGGTACAGTAACAATGTAAACGACATGTTACCAACTATAGGTATCTGTTTTTAGGTAAATCAAAGTAATTCGCATAACAAATAGGGATTTAATATGTGTAAACTAAATTGATATCACATCAAAATTTATAGTAGAAATTCCAAGAATGAACACATTTTTTTAATTAATAATGGTTGTAATAATAACAGAAATAGAAATAACTTTCTGAATTTAATTTTCATTCATATTTGACCTAACTACAACTTAATATACAGGGTGTCTGCGAAAGGTTGGGAAATCTCGAAGCTGAAGAAACTGATAGCCAAAATAAGTCAATAGAGCCAAGTATGCCTTATTCAAATGTTGCTGGTTTCAAAGGTACAGGGCGTTCAATGGTTGAATTTTATTTTGAAATTTGTCAATAATTTTGAAAACTTTCAGAGTATGAACAAAAAAATTAGCACTATTGTGTTTTTTGACATGACAAATACGAATTTTTAACTAATTTTGACGTTGCTTGTATAAGGCGTCAGTTATGTCGTATTCCTTTGATAGATAGGAGAATTGCAGACATTGTGCGTTGAAAATATGAAAGAACGTCCGATATCTGTCTTGGTCATCGAGATATTTGCATGTACAAATTTCAATGCATTTCGTTTTTAAGCGACTTTTAATCCTTAAATTAAACTAATGCGACTTGACAGCTAGTGTCTGAACCAAATTATTTACAGTTTTCTAAAAAACAACTTAAAGGGAAAGTAAAAATTGGTCAAATAATTTGAATATATTTTTTATTTCCTGGCTAGGTATGGTGGAAAATCCTAAACTGTATTAAATAATGTCATACCGGATTAATCAAGTGGTTTTGAAAATTATCTGCACATAGCGTTATTATGACTTCTATTATTTGTTATGATACAATTAAAGGGACAAATTGACAGTTGTAATATTTTAAAAATAGCTAGTTATAGAGTATACGTTTACAGAATATTGTACTTAATTTATAGAGAAACACGATGTAATGCATTTTAGTTTAAGAGTTAGGGAACACTTAAACAGGATTTATACAGATCCATGGATAGGCCGGTCAGGACCAGTATCCTGACCGTCTAGATCGCCAGGTCAGTAGATCCTTTGGATTTCTACTTTCGGGTGATTTGAATAGATGTGTTTACGCAACTACTCTAGCAATTGAAGATGAACTACGGCAAAGGATTTTCGACCATAGATAGGAAATAAAAAATAATATTCAAATGATTTGGAGAGTACACATCACTAATTAGATGTGTTCGTGAGTGTATTAGGCAAGGCGGTGGTCATTTTGAACAATTTTTATAGTAATTAGTAATTTTTAGTCTTAAGTAGATATATCTTAAATTTCCAATTTTTTCTGTTTTATTTGTTATATTTTCTCTTTAAATGGCTTATGTTTTTACTTTCTCTTTAAGTTGTTTTTTAAAAAACTGTAAATAATTTGGTTCATACACTGGTTGTCAAGTCGCAGTAGTTTAATTTAAGGATTAAAATTTGCTTAAAAACGAACTGCATTGAAATTTTGTTTACGGGGGTTAGCAGATATACTCTCTTCAATGAAACTAATGCCATCAACGTGGTACTTCCGGTCATACCGGAAGTAGCTGTCAACTTCGTTATTTTAAATGGAACACCCTATATATTATTGCATTATCGACAAGATAAATTAAAAATTAGTCAATACTGTTAAAGCTTCCCTATACCTAAATCTAACCGTTTTCGAGATAATCGTCATTTTACAAAAAAATTTACAAATGCAAGCGTTTCGAAAATTCCTTATATCTTTCTTCGTTCTGGGAGCTTTCGCTTGCTTTTGGGAATACACAAAATAACATAAGATGCACTACCTTCCGCTATAAAAATTACCTGAAGAAAATTATAATGTGTGTCTCATTTTTCACGTTACATTTTGAAAACTTAAAATCGACAAAACTTTTTAAATTCAAATGGAACACCCTGTTTTTTTTTGCTCCATATTATAGAAAAACAAATTCTCTTTTCACCGATAGGTATAGGCATTGTAGGGGTTACAGTTTAAATTTTCACAGATATTTACGGTTTACTTACATTTTCAATAATATTACGTTAACATATCATCAAATGTGCCTTGAAATGCAAATATTAATATTGTCGTTCAGTATTCTACAAGTATCAAAAACTTTCTCGACAAGAAAAATGCAGAATAATTATTCTAAAGAAGATATTTTGAATTTATTTTATATCCATGGGACATTCATCATGAATCAGTATTAGCTGCATTTCTATGATCTGTTATTTTGCAAAATTTGAAGAATTGAACGCCAATGAAATTCGTCCATCTACATACAATAGCGTTCTTTGTAGAACATTGATATTTTTTTCATAATTACATTAATAAAGTGCGTTGTTTCATGTTTGTTGCATCTTTTAAATAATGAGGGGGTATATTTACACAAAAATAATACCCAATAAGATTTCCTTTCCATTGGGATACTATTATTAGCAACTGCAAGTACAATAAAGAACAAATAAGCATCCTTTCATTAGGAAAACAATGAAATGTAAAGTAACCAAAATTTTAAATTCCAAATATTATAAAATTATAATAATGCATTTATTAGTTATTTGAAATTATCTTATTTATTGTCTTTGTTATTCTTTAAAAACTTTTACTACAACATTAAAAATTAGAGAAATTTCTGAGAAAACTAACCAAATCATAGAAATACAGCCAATAATTTTGATTCACGGTGAATGTTCCATGGATATAAAATAAATTCAAAATTGTAGAATACTATATGGCAGTAATAATATTTCCCTTTCAAGGCACTTTTGATGATATTTTTAACGTAATATTCTTGAGAATGTAAGTGTGATAAAAAAACATTATCAAAATATATCAGAGTGATTGAATTATTATTTGTCAAATTCCAAAAATGTTATTTACAAAATTGCGTACATACCTATACGCAAAATGTTTAACAGATTCCTAGTCCAGACGGTTTCTGTTTTGGGTTGGGTAAAACGCATATGATCGGAGATTTTTGCTTTAACGGCTTCTAAACAACATCAGAAATCATAATATTTCTATGCAAATAAAAAAAAACGTGGGCTTAATTGTTATTGCAAAAAAGTATATAAAAATAGCAAAAAAATTCATTTTTTTCTTGGATTTCTCGTCGACAACTTAGCAACTATTCATTTTAGACAAAAATGGAAGGGGAAATAAAGTTTTGTAATTAAATTTTGATCAAGATAGAGTTAGCTGCAATTCGAAAAAATAATTATTGTTATTGCAAAAATCGGAAAAATCATTTAAAAAATTGCAAAAAATGCTAGTTTATTTGTCAATTTTTTTCAGACACTTGAATAATACCTAGGATCTTCATACTTTTCCCAATTAAACTTCTTAGTGCATAGAATCATCACACCAAATTTCAT
>NW_019416439.1:341274-379503 GCF_000390285.2 Anoplophora glabripennis
CGAATTGGATGAAATTTGGTGTGATGATTCTATGCACTAAGAAGTTTAATTGGGAAAAGTATGAAGATCCTAGGTATTATTCAAGTGTCTGAAAAAAATTGACAAATAAACTAGCATTTTTTGCAATTTTTTAAATGATTTTTCCGATTTTTGCAATAACAATAATTATTTTTTCGAATTGCAACTAACTCTGTCTTGTTCAAAATTTAATTACAAAACTTTATTTCCCCTTCCATTTTTGTCTAAAATGAATAGTTGCTAAGTTGTCGACGAGAAATCCAAGAAAAAAATGAATTTTTTTGCTATTTTTATATACTTTTTTGCAATAACAATTAAGCCCACGTTTTTTTTATTTGCATAGAAAAATTATCATTTCTTATGTTGTTTAGAAGCCGTTACAGCAAAAATCTCCGATCATATGCGTTTTACCCAAGTCTACCCTTTTTAAAACAGATATCGCCTGGACTATCCCTGAATATTCTAGACTCGTCCTACTTATTACATAAATAGCTATTATACATATATTAAAGTTATGTTTAAATGCGAAGAAAAATTTAGCTCCGAATTGAGACAATATCCTTAACTAAAATTTGAACATTTTTTCAAATCATTTGATTCAAAATCTATTTGTTTTTGTTCCAAATTTCATAAGGTTATTTTCAAAGTTTTAAGATATCTGGAACAAACAACTTTCAGATGATCACTTTAAGAGATATGCCTCCGCCTAGGCTTATATATTTTCGTTCTCTCATCTTCAGCCACAAAATACCAGTAAAATATATCATGTTAATACGGGACATCCTGTATATAAAATGCGCCGAAGTGTTAGTTGCTATTTGATAAATTGATTTATTCTATCGATAGTAATATTTCAAACAAAAAAAGGCAACCAAGAGACATATTTCTGAAGTATGTATCATACGAAAACATATTTTTACGCCGAGAGTCATCACACAGTGTAATAAATAAACCGTTCGTGTTGTGTTTAACGTAACAGATACATTTTATATTTATAAATAATTTAACGTGGACGCTAAAGTAAATATGAAACAAATTTTTACGACTGGGTAAATACTTGCATAATATTTATTTAAATAAAACGTGGGTGAATAAGCGAAATAACATTTATTTTAAAATTCTTGCAGCCCCTTATCAAAAAGTAAATCTTCATATTTAAGTTAACAGATTTATAGGGCTAGGAAAATGTAACGCAGATGGGATAGACAATTCGTATATTTTTATTTGTTCTGTGATAAAAGTGTTATTGTGTCAGGACCACATATGCACATTGTGTTAAAAAAAACATACACATCTCTCTATTTGCTCTACGTTTAGGCAATGATATATGTTTGAGATTTTTAATATTATCAAATAACTATTGCGTCAAGAAAAACTAGATTATGGCCGTATTTTTTATAATTCCTCATATTTTATATAAAAACAAACAATGTATATTATATTTTCTATTTGTGTAAAACAGGGAGGCCGTAAAATCTAGGACGATAACTCTGTTTTATACTGAAATCCTCCTTAAATACTTGGTAATAAATAAAAACTAAAACATTTGTCCCTTTGTTCGCCTCTAAGTAAAAAACTTTAAATTTGTAACATTATGTCTGTAACAGATATGCAAATACTAAAGTGAAATATCCTGTTGGCCATGAATTAAGGATAATAAAATAATAAGGAAAATAAAAGATAAAGAATACAAAATAAGAAACTGAAAATATTTCAAACAAACAAAACTATAACTAACAAAAAAGCAATGTCAAAAAGTTATATTATTTCTCAGCAATATGCAACAGACAACAATGGTCATGTGACCGATTTATTAATTCAATCGATAGATAGGTGGGTTTAAGACACATCAATCAGAATATCTGCACCGTAATACTGTAATAGCTGCATCAGTCTCTCAAAAATTGTCTAGAAATTTATAATCATTACACCACAATTTTACAGTTGAGCTAAATCACACCACGTGATCATGGAATTTGAGTTCATATATTTTAATCAAAAGTAGTCATTAGCAACAATCATACCCTAAAACCGTTTTTCCAAATTGCCATTTACAATAATTTTTTTTGCAATAAACATTTTCGTGCCTTTAAATTAAAAAATTAATTGTGTAACAACTATTAGAGAGATATACCATAATGAAATTTTCAGGACTTATTGTGTAATATTTATATTTTAATAAAAAATAAAGAAATAAAGTTAACTTATTTACTTATTATCATGTTTTTAATTAAGTTTTAAATAAACAAATGAAAATTTTAATGGCCTCTCAGTCAGATAATAAAGTTTTTTTAATTACATCCGTCATACATTCAAGTTTAATATTCCGCAAGAAAATTTGAGTGCTCGGCATTAGTTTAAACAATACAAATTTTTATACCGCAGAGAGACGAGCGGTGTTCGTATACAGACTTGGCTTGGACTCTAGTCATCCGACATTTAAAAAAACTTTTTTATAATTAAACATAATTTTATTACAGTTCAACTTTGTTTAAAAAAATATCGCATTTATTAATAGATAAACAAAAAAAGCAAAAAAAGATTGAATAAATAAATGTCAATTTTACAATGACGTGTTACTGTTTTTGTTGTTGCTTGAAAACTTTATTGATAATAATTTTATCATCTTCTGAAAAAATTTTGGATTCAACTGATACTGTTTCTAAAGTCTTATAATAATTATTTTAATAAATAGCCATAACAAACTCTAAATATTTTTAAATCGCCGCTCAAACTCTATCAAATGACATTATTAGATCATCTCCAAGGTAACGTATGTCAAAATTTCTATAGTCAACTGTTTTTGTTCAAATGGCACACTATATATTTTTTATCAATTCTGGAAGATATTATTTTATGTAAGAAAAACAGCAAAAAAAATGAACCCCACTTTTCGTAGATTTATTCTGAAAAATGATAGCCAGCTGCTTAAACAAGCTACTATGTTTTTTAAAGTAACATATTTTATTTTTAATACGATAATAATATAACAATTTAAAATAATACTTATTTCCAATGTTCAAAATGACCTCCACTTGCTTCCAAACATAGAATAGCTCTGTTTATCACTCCCTTTCTACAAACACATTCTAGTGTTTCTTCATTTAATCTCCGACATTCCACATTCTGCTTTTAAGGTCGTCAGTATCATTTAGGTAAGCGCGGCTGGCTATCATTTTTTCAGAATAAAGCTACTGAAAGTAGGGTTCATCTTTTTTACTGTTTTTCTAGCAATATTTCTGATAAAACTATAGACTTCCTTACATAGCTGAACGCAGAAAAAAAAATATCTTCCAGAATTGATAAAAAAATATATAATGTGCCATTTGAACAAAAACAGTTAACTATAGCAATTTTGACATATGTTACCATGGAGACGATCTAATAATGTAATTTTATTGAGTTTGAGCGGCGATTTAAAAATATATAGGGTTTGTTATAATTATTTGTTAAAATAAAAGAGATACGAGGCCGCGAATATCAAACTGAATCACCAGGTATATTTATTAAGCAATATATTTTAAAGCAATTTTTACAATCGTGATATGTTTGTCACGGTTGCTTTGAAGACTAGCGCGAGGAACCTGTCTTTTCGCACTTTCTCCTAAACCATCACATGCTCCTTTAACATGAGACGTTGTGAAAAAGTTCATTCATAAATATTAAAAAAATCATTTAATTTTTCTGATAGAACAGCTTCACAGTATAAAAACAAATATTATAATTTGCAAATTTAATTAACCCTCAAAGGTCACACCAGTGCGAATTCGCACTACCGTTTTCTCGCCACCACGATAATTCTTTCTATAGCCCAAACAGTCGAGCCGTACCACAGCTGGCCTCAGTGTGTTATTGTCGGCCAAACTAGAATATCTGAAAAGTCCGGACGGTGCCAATTCGCACTAGTGCGACTTTAATGTGGGCAAAAGTGTGGCTGAACTTATATATGAAATAAAGTGAATTGAAATGCAAATTTCCGACTTTTTTAACATAATTTTACGTGTCGAACAGACTAGAACATTGTTTATTTAGTTATCGTTAATAATTTTTCAAACATTTTTTTCATTAATAATTTAATTGTAACATGTATTGTATATTGTTAATATTTATGGATAATATAGTTTAAATTAATATTTTTATACAAAAGAGTGCAAAATAAACATCAATTTACAGAAAAGGAGCCAAAAATCACAACTTCAATTAATGCCTAAATTCGAGGTACCGGAAAAAATTGATAATATAATTTTATCATACCCTATGTATGTGACTTTTGAGGCAGAATTTAATGTTGACGCAAAATGAAACAATAAATTCCTGTATTTTTTCATTAAGATATCTCTAATGGTTTTTACACAAATAATATTAATGTTTTAATTAATATTTCCGAAAGTGTTAATTGCAAAATAATTTTTTGTTAAAATAAAAATTTTGAAAAACGGTTTTAGGTTCCTAATAACAACTTTTGATTAAAATACAGGGTGTTACTTAACTAGATAGCCAAAATCAAATGTCAAATGTAAAATCGAATTTTAAACATGAAATAAAGAAATAATAATAAGAAACTTTTTTCAGGTAGCGCTTTTTTTAGGAGATATTTTAAAAAATGTAAAACAAGGCAGTTTAAAACACTAGGTGTGATATTTTAATTAACAATTGTTACCTATTCAAATTTTGCCCAATCGGTTAAATTGTGACGCATTTTTAGAAACTGAGTTGCAAGATTTATTAAATGAAATTCCTGTTGGTCTGCAAAATAGAATGTGGTGTCAGCATGACGGTGCACCACCACATACTGCAAGAAATGTGGTGGAGTAGCTCAATAATAATTTCAATGGGAGATGAATTGGCCTGCAAGATTACCGGATCTTTAGACTTTTACTTATGGAGTCACTTAAAACAGTTTATGCTGACCCACTTAATATTATTGGGCAATTAGAAGATAGAACTTTAAATTCAGTGCATAATCAAAACACTGTAAAGTTTACAATTCACTTGTTTTGCGTTGCCAGGCATGTATCAATGTAAATGGTGGCATTTGTGAACATCTACTGTAATTTTTAACGTTGTAATAACTGTTGAAATTTATTATTTACTTTAGTGTGATATTACAAATTTTGGAATAAAGTAATAAAGTATTTTTATAACAGAATATCTCCTAAAAGAAGTCCGAATAAAAGTTATTCTTTATTTCATGTTTAAAATTTGATTTTACATATATGACATTTCATTTTGGCTGTCCAGTTACGAAACATCCGGTATATAAACTCAAATTCCATGATCAAGTGGAAAATGGGGGGTAATTTGACTCAGTTATAATGACAATAAACATCTTTCTAATATCCACGTTTTTATTAATGTAAAATCTACCAAACTGATTTTTGCAATGTCTACAAAAGTGACTTTATTATAGTGAATTGTATCACCTCATAGTTCAAAAATTAACTATATGTTTATACCATAATTATGTTTTAGTTAATGTTTAGTCAATACTCCAAGTGGAACTCAATCGACATTAATGTGTGTCATTGATACTTCCATTTTTTTTTGGTCGCTTCAGTGATGCTCAATCTGTTGATCGCAATAGGTCAATCGATATCCACCACAAGCGAAGTCGATCTGTACCAACTAATACTATTACTATCACTACTATGCAACTTATGCGTGATGGTCACAATCGTGCATTTTTTATTCAATACTAATTACTAGCAAGCCAAGTTTTATTCAAGTATATTTTAACATAACACCCAAATGGTACATCACTGTATGATTTTAGACAAATGATGTCCATATGCGGCAGCACATTCATGCAGATCTACATTCTTTTCTTTGAGGCCTCTCTTTTGGATCGTATTAACTGTTCACTTAGGGAACACTCAACTATTTTATTCTCGTTACATCCAGATAAACACTCAATATACTTATGATTAGCTTACGAATAAGTAGGTATCAACAAACTGGCAGAACTATCTACGTATGCTTCTTATTAATTGTCAATACTTTGCATATTAGATCATGAATATTATTATAGTATTCAACAATTAACCAAGTGTTAAGCAGTGCTCACAATATTAGGCCTAAGGGTTATGAGACCAAAGGCAAAACTCTTACATGTTATGTAGATAACTTCAGAAGTCCATTCATCAAATTTATTGAAAGGTTTGACTTATTCCTTCGAAAATGTTGGATTCAAATTTCATTTTATTTTAATTTTAAGTCCATGGTGGTTTTAGATAAATACCTATTTAACACATTTAACTAGGTAAAGATATATGTCATCGACGTATTGATACAAAATATTAAACTACTTCAAAGTAAGTACAGAAGTTTTCTGTGATTATTTCCGCTTTCTGTTGTAAAATACTGGATGTGAGAAATGTTTCAAATATAAAGTACGCGGTTTTTTTTCTTGATATGTCAGAGCAATAAAAACGTCTCCCAAACTCAAAACCACGTGTAATAAATTTTAAGGCGCGGTTCTGTTTGTGCTGCTCTTATTTTCCACATCTTTTCCCTTAATGCATGCTCCTTACTGCCTTATCTAAATCCCCTAAATCAGTCGAAATAAAATCCAATCTTCTATAAATATTAACAAATCAATTTAATCCTCGATTAGGTGACGTTTTTGTTTTCGCACATTAAAAGGATTTTTCTTTACCGACTGCAAAAAAGAGCAGCAAATAGATTTATTAAAAATGTTTTTAATTCGGTTAGCCTAGCATAGTAATAGCATAATAAATTTTTTAATATGTCTACTCGTATGGTAGTAACCATCAGATGTTGAAAAATATGTGTCGAAATATCAAAAAATCAGTTTTGCTTGACAAATTGGTATTAAAAATGGTATTCAGTAGTATTCAAAATTAGTGTAATGTATTAAGTCTAAACTGAAAATAAAAGATTAAAACTAAAAATATAAAATAATTATAATTCAACAATTTATTTATTATTAAAACGAGAAAATGCATTTTGACTTAGAATATTTTACTTTTCTAATGTTCTCACTATGTGGAAGTATTGAAACATATGAAAAATTATAAGTAACAATAATAATTATTAGACTCTTTTAGTGTGACGTCACATATTTAGCAACAAATTGTCATAGTTGAAATTGTACAGACCGTATCTGATGCTTGTGTACTATTTACATAGATAATATAAAAATGAACAACTTAAAATTAATTTATTTTTAAGTATTTAAGAACACTCAACACGTATTTGGTAAAACAGATGCACTAATGTGCTTAAAACTTACAAAAAACGGTATAAAAGAATGTTCCTTAATTTAAATAAAGTAAAAATTTAACATTAGCCGTGTTATGCCTCATGCGCATGTTCGGAAAGAATAGCCTCATACGCAGATAAGATCTTGTTGATATGTTACCGCTGTCATCATTAGCGTATTTTCTCTTATTTTGTTTAATCTTGACATTTTCTAGTTCAACTAAGTATTTTTATCGTTTTTCTTGGTGTTGTGCTGTGTCAGTGTGTTTATTAAGTTTTTTTTTTCTTCAAGTGGTTTATTATAGACGTACTCTTAAGCAATACCAAACTTTTCTTGAATGATATCCCGTTGCGAGGCTACTTCGCTTACATGAAATTATACTATTAGTATATTATAATTTTGAACGAAGTAAAATTATTTTACTTAATTGATTGAAGAACAACTTTATTAGTACATGATATGATATGGTTGAACAAGTGTATCAGATAAGTTGATTCATAATAGTCGTCTTCGTTTTCTATGAAGTATTGCAGTTATCTTCGAAAATTGCAAGTTTTCCGATTAAAGAGAAACATACCATTCTTCTTAGAACTAACATTAGGAATTAACTTCACTACTATGAACTACGGTCATAACGAAAAACTGCACAAAGCACGGCACCAGACCTTAAACCAAAGCCTCGTGGAGAGAAGTTAAGTTTGGTATTTTTAGGACCCTTGCACCTCGTACCACGCAAAAAGCAGAAAATTAATAAGTAGGATGTTTATTAGAAAGACGCTCTGGGATGAAAAAACAACAATCACCATAATAGTTTTCTTTAAACAAAATTATGGACAGAAGTTGTGTTTGAATGTATTGTCTATTGTACTTCAAATATAATAAAATGTACATATGTATGAATGCTCATTCGTATGTACTCAAAAAAACGCAGGTTATCTTTTCTTGAAACTTCATGAAGGTGATGGAATTCACCTTAGTGACTTCGTTTTTAATTTAGAGGATGTACTGTCCTCATCGGTCTAGTCTTAATTAAATACCAGTTTTTTAAACTAGAATTTAACAAAACATCATCTTCATCCATCGTAATCGTTAAGTGATTACAGGTATACTAGCTCTGAATGCTAGGTGGGGTGCGCCAAAACGGCCTCTGGGCGAGGCTCTGGTGCTAATTTATGGTCGTACTATTATAGTCATATGTATGCATTGAACTCAATGGTTACATTTATCCTGGCACGTGGCGAGAGTGTACAATGCTAGGTGCGATGCTATGTGCGGTGCTTCGTTATGGTCGTTTACTTATTCAATCTCCAAAATACTCAGTAGCTTAAGAGCTCTAAGGCTATTGGTAATTAAGTCTCAACATAATTTAATGAATTCTTGATTTTAATTAATTATTTCTAAACTCACGTTTCCTCAAACGCGAAAGTTTTCAGAGATATTCGAACGAACGCTTGTTTTCTTCCAACTTTGACACCTTGGATCTGAAACCAAGGGAGTCCTTTCGTTTAAAATGCAGTAAAGTGACAACTTGCTGCTGTAAATAAAATTATACTTTTATTTTTAAATACCCCACAGTTATAACAAATTTCTGTAAACCAGTAAATTGTTGATACTGAAATTATTCTTAGTAGAACAAAAAGAACTCAACTGCGAAAATGTAGACTCCAGTACTGTTACTCAATTTGATGTCAATAATCGATACACTCTTAGTCAAAGTTTGGCTCCAAATATTTTTTTATTTATTTTAATTCATAGAATATCAAGCACACAAAAATGTCCAAACACAAATGACATATCATTTCCGACGTATTTTGACCAACTAAAAACGATACCGTAGTCAGGATTTATGCACGACCGGCTAGTATCTAAACTAAAAACTGTATTAGGATGAAAATAGACCTAAAAATCGCTTAGTTTAGCCAAAGATGATAATAGGATTGTGGTTAACCATTGTTTGTAGAGTATCTTACTCTTTTGTTTTCAAATGGTCTGCTAAAAGGATGTCTTTTTCTTTTTTTTTTCGTCTCTAGTTTCCGGTAAATCCCGTTTCAGATTCCAACAATAGTCAGCTAACATATTTACGTTCCATCTTCCTTGATATCGCGTTTCCTTTCGTCCTGTTCTTCACTTGATGGAACCATTAGCCCTGTCCTTCATCCTATTCTTCACCCTGTTCTTCACCCCTGTTCTTCACCCCTGTTCTTCACCCTAAATATAGATTTTACAAAATACTAGCCGGTCATGTATAAATTCTGAATACGGTATAGTTTTTAGCTGGTCAATACGTCGGAATTGAGATATCAGATATCATGTAGAGAAAAATCAATTTTGGACTATGAAAAAGCAATTTTTGGGTCCGTTTTCACTCTAAATACGGTATCGTTTTCATCTCATCAACTATTTGGACTATTTTATGTGATTGAAACTTTGAATAACAGTGTGTTCTATCTATTATTTATTGGCCTCAAAATGAGTAACACTACTAGAATCTATTTCTTCGTACTCGAGTTTTTGTGTGTGCCGGTGTTATTAACAATACAGTGGTTTCAGAAACTGTCAGAGATAGGGAGATTACAGTGTAATAATATCCGGAGACCGGTTTGGATGTTGCCATTCTCCAAGTTTGTTCGAATAGCAATAGGAAAATAGAAAATGGAGACCACATTCGTTTCGCTCCTTCATTCGAGCACGGAATCCGATCCAGTAGGACCTTTCGTCTGTCAACAATAATAATAAATCTTGTACATGGATCTCCCTGTATAGGAACCGATTAAAAAGTTGTCTTTACAAACCACGCGGATTTTTGCGTATTTACCTTGTGATAGGCGCTATTTGCGTTTTCGTAAAACAAACATGGTACAAAGTCGGCGAACCATGGGTGTATCGACGCGATACGATAATCCTGGTTATGCTTATCATAATACCATAAACTATCAATGCAGCTGGTTGAAGTTTTTATGGTTTTCGGTAGTTGTAAGTAGGTCAAACAAAGAATTACATAAATAATCAATCACTATAATCTACTTATTTTTCCACTTGTTGCTGACAACTGGATTTTGTTATAGACGTATACGAGTTTATGTTTTTTAGTAAGCTTTTTTAAAATTCGTCATGAAAACTAATTTTGGCTTAGGTAAATTTACGTACAGCATAGTAGTAGGTAATGTTTTATATTTTTCTATCTAAACTGAGCTGGAATTCAGGCAGTGTATTGTATCTTATCACTTTTGTGAATGAGATGTATGACTTTCATTGATCTTATCGACATATTGTTTTAATGAAAATAGGTACACATATAGGTACCTATGTAATCAAATACAACCAATATTCAATACTCAATATTTAAACAGATTTTCTTTATTAACAGTTAAAATTGAAATTTATTTCTCATTTTAACAACGCCTGTGTGAGTTACACTTTTAAATATTTAAAACCGAGGAAGATAATGTCTGATGACACCTCACGACATCCTAGAGCCATTGCTTAGTGCCAAAATAGAATATATTCGTGTTATGAAGACTGCGAGTCACAAATAATTCTGGGACTGGTGATTTTGGAGGCTAATCTCCAGACCATTATTTTTAAAGTTTGTTTCAAAATTTCTCCAAAATTCTGTGTGTCTGTCTTCTGTTCTGTCTTTATTTCTTGGCATGGTCGAATTTTTAAATCATTTCAAGTAAAACGCACTTGACACCATTTTTTTATTCATTTTTACTGTCATTGTCACGTAAAGAGTGCTGACATTAGGGATGAGATTTTACTATCAAAGTATATTTTGATCAAGGAAGAAATATACCGTCGAAACATCCAGACTTTTTCTTTTTTATTCATTCAAAAAAAATAATAATAATAATGTTAGGAATAGCACTCACCCGTCGCAATGAAAATTTGTATTCGATAACTGAGAAACGTTATTGCAAAACGCAACAAATCCGTTTACGCAATCTTTAGATCAAACAGCATATTTGATTAGACAAGGTAAACTTAAAAAAAATAGTTTCAATGAAATAAGGATAATTATACAAAAGAATTAAAACATTACTTAATATTAAAAATTTTTATTTAACAGTTTAAGCACACAAGTTTATTGTGTATTCGTTAAATTGTGCTTCAATGTTTTAAATTTTACGCAGTTTTATTCAAAAATGCAAAGAATTTGTTATGTTTTGTTTAGTGAACAGACATAATGTAAGAATAGAAAACGGGATTCGTTGCATTTTGAATAATATGTGTCTATAAACTTTAATTTAGTGTCATAAAAGTATATCTACTTGCCATAAAAAAATTGTAGCGTTTTGTAACAAAATGTGAATTTCACAACTTTGGAAAACAGTGATTTGTTGATTTTCTAAAAATTACCTATTGTGTGTAATAAAATTTAATAACTGAACAGTTAAAAATAGTCACCTGTGCATTGGTCGTATTTTTCAAAATTTCAATACTTATTGAATTTTAAAGTTTTTCATATTTTTTACTATAATACGCATACATTAACCAATGATAGAAAGAACAGTTCTGATAAGAAAAGTTCTTAGAAGTAGGCCAATGGTTTCCTTTTCAAGATACACACTAATTTTGTTACATAATGACATATCCAAAACGTCCAACAATTTGATCACACAAGAGATTTAAAGTTGATTTGAAATTATCTTTTAAGGTTTTTTGGTTTCATGTCGTACCTTATGCGATATTTTGTTCTGATGTTACTAATATAAAAAATTAAATTATTATTATTTAAAGAATTTTAATTTACGATAGTCCTTTTCAAAGAAAACTCTTAAATAAAGCAAATCTACTACATCTAAGTTTACAGAACAAAACAATCCTAAATAAGTAACAAATATTCTTGCAAACCTGCTCTTAATTTTATGACCTCGAAAAACTTTGTCCGCATTAAGAGATAAAGTAATATATATTTATTTTACTGATTTTGATATGTTTGTGACGTAAGTTTATAATATTAATATTTTTTTATTGTAGCTTTTAATAAGTATATTGCCCGTTAAATAAATATTATTTAGATAATAAACAGCCAGTTAATATATGTATTATTATATTCCCAAGGGTGTACGAAGATTTAAAATGTTAACAAACATTTTATCAAGGAATCAGCTTTAATATAAAGAAAATAGTTAGAATTGTAAGTAAAATATTACTACGACTGAACATACTTGCAATGACAGAACAAATAACATTTTCATTCAGTTCGCTACCAATATACAGGGCTGGAAAATCTACATGGTCCATCTGCCTTTACATGAGACCGACAAAGTAATGTAAAGAAATCCGTGCAATAGACAAGGATGGCTATAGTGAAGACGTTTCATAATCTGAATAGTCACCGCCCGTTTCGGGTTAGAAGTGGGACCGACTATTCAGATTATGAAACGTCTTCAATGTAACCATCCTTGTCTATCTTGTTCTATGACTTACTTTATCGCTCTCACGTAACGGCCGATGTACCATGGGAACTTTCCGAACCTGTATGTATGTAACTTAGAAATACATACTCCACCATCTGTACAAGTTGACTTCTGGGTGAGTGTAATTATTTATTATACCCATATTATCATGATCGTTATCAACATCATTACCACCATCGTCGTTGTTGGATATATCATCTATTGTCATTATTATCGGCATCATAACTATGACCATCATCACTATCATGATCATTATCCTCATTATTACCGCCATCACCATGTACATGACATCATCACTGTTACCATTTTAAATAATGAAATAAATAACTCGTATCTACAGGTTATTTTCTTGTTCTTACTTTATTCATTCTTTTTGCAATTGTTCCTCTAGAATAATCTTAGTTATCTTTCTTTAAAAGATTTTTAGAAATTATGATCTAGGTGGATCATTAACAGATGTGGATTTTAAAGAAATGAAAGTCTCAGCAACTAAAAATTGAACGAGAAAAAAAATTGGCATAGGAATTGTTTGGGATAAAAATAAAATTTGAAACCGAATTGTAAATGACTAAAAATGAGTTTCTAAATTTTAGAGGAGTCTCAGACTGAGTGTAGTTCAAGATACTCTTTTTTATGATTTCAGTAATGTTTAGTATTCATTTAATTTTTTATTTGATGGTTGAATGAACATAATTCATCATTTTATTTTGGAAAATGAAAATATAATCCGCGATAGATTGGTGAAACCAATTAAATGTTGAACTTGAAGGCACTCGCAAGTTCGATCCGTAACTGAAAATTATTCTCGCACGACTTTTTTCCTGATTTCGAAAAAACGAATATTCTCATCCGCCTCACCCGCTACACACCATTGACATGAATTTTTGCATTCGCTTAACCTGCTGCACACAAACATTTGATAAGTGCAACTTTATGTTTGCAATTAACTGTATTCTCATTTTGAAATATAATTTTTCCATATATTTTTAATTGCTCTATAATAGAACTAACTAAAACTTACTCATGTTATTCAATACTGCAATCTCCAGTTCCAATAAATTCACACCAGAAATTTCTAAATAATCGACATTCCTGATTTTCAAGACTTACCAGTAATACAAATTTAGACTAGACTTTTCTGATGCGTAACACAATCAATTTTATTCTCAAATGATACAAGCTGGTAAAATGACAAAGACCAACAAAATTTTAAACCAGAAACTAAGGTTTTTGACACGCTGAATCTTCAACCTCAGAATTGCTCTATTGCGAGAAGCTGCCGAGATATCCTTACCTAAATGTGCGAAACACACGGGTTTTCGCTGTATTGGTCGCACCACGTGGTAATATTTCACCACAAATCTCGTTATAAGCATCTGAATCTTAGTGCACTACTATTATTTTTCAAAAACCCATTTTGATTTAATTATCTCGTTTGTTCCCCGAGAAATCGTTTATTGATTGGAATAGTATCAGATCAGACTCAAAAAGAGAGAAAAGTCAAACACCTAAATTCCCCCTACTTCTTCAGGTTTTCGAGGTCGCTGATTACGAATCTGAAGTAAAAATTACAAAATCCAAAATGACAGGTACCAATACGGTAGGTATATAGAATTTAAGTAAAAGTTGGAAATGAAGTTATTTCGAGAGAATTTCAAACATCTGAACACCCAGTTTAATTTAGACGTTAGTTATTTGATTCTTCTTTCTTTTTAAGTCTAAATCTGATTCTACTCTTATCAATTTCGGCAAACTATTTCTGGGAGAGAAAAATAGATATTCGAACAACTGGATTTTGAAGAAGAGCAGCACTTTCAGATTCAGATACCATAACGACTTTTTTTGTAAAAAAAAATTAGTACCTATGTGATGCAACATAACCTTAAATATAATAAAAAAGAATTTTAGCAATTTTAGGATAGGGTATCTCCAAAATCTAACTAGGAATAATTCTGAGGTCGAATTGGGATTCAGCAAATCAAAAACTTTCGGGAAAGTATAGTTTGGTTTCTGATTTAGATCAGCCACATATTGTTGACATGGTGTTATAATTGAATATCCAATTGCTTATTAAACTTCACTAAACCCATATAAAAAAAGCTAGAGCAAAATGTGGTTCCAATGTTTTACTTCCCCCAATTGTATGTGACGTTCGTGGTAAAATATTGCAGTTCACATTGAGCAATATTAAAGCACGGAGATATAACCTCATCAACTAATGGTGTTATTTTTTAACTTTTCATATCCTGATAATCTGGATCAAGTAATATTTTAAGACTCATCTTAAGGGGTTGTAACCCCCGTAAGGGGCATTTCCCCACTTAATTCATATACATTTTTAAATTATTTTTGGTTGTAGAATGCGCCAATAAAATATTGCAGGCTAATTTCGGGACAGCCTGTATGTCAAACTATTGCTAGTAGTAATTATTATCATTTAACGTTAGGCATGGTATTTTGCCTGTCCAACTTTTGCAAACAACGCCATTAAAACCAAATATAGCGACGGCAGAGTTATTCCCCTATTACGTGGATATTTTCATTCTCCAATTCTTCCTTTTGCGCCGCGCCCTACCCTCGACATACCGTCGAGCTTGTCGACTCAATTCTCCGATAGTGGATTTCGGTGTATTGAGAGCGACACCGGATTGATCGCTGTTTTATTGGACATCCAATACATTATTAATGTCTTAGACTGGATTCCGCCATGTTGCGGAATTGCCCCATCAATTATTTTTCACAGCCTGCCCATGTTTGAAATAATCTCACGCCCATATATTCTGTCAGTTTGCAAGATGAAAGAAATAGGCAACCTGAGTCCTTTTTGTCCAAATGTCAATATTTTATTGTTATCTCAATTTAGAACTAGTATTCAGTTCTCAAAGGCATAATACACGTTACAGAAAACACTAATTTTACCTATATTTTACCGATATTATAGAGATATTTGTTTAAATAAAGATTAGGTAACTATAATTGATTTATATCAGTATCACTTCAAACAATGGACAATTTATATTTGACTCGAAAATTTGAACACAGACTTCATAGATGGAGCAAAATCAAGCAATATCTATATTGCAGCTGAATACTACTAATAAATTTTCCTCCAGTTATCCTTTTGTAAACAATTTGAAACTTGCTTTGCTTCAAAACTTTAACATGTTAATTCTTATATGCTCAAATTTATGGAGTATGTACAAAAAGATAAATATTACAGTACTGACGCTCGTAGTGTTAGATAAATAGTAAGTAGTTTCATTTATTTCATCATTTTAAATAACGAAATAATTTCATTTTGATTTTTATTACAGTTTTATATAAATTTAACACATATTTAAAACACTCAGATTTAATTTAATAATAAGTCACCACAAAATCTATATTAATAT
Source organism: Anoplophora glabripennis (assembly GCF_000390285.2). Taxonomy (NCBI): domain Eukaryota; kingdom Metazoa; phylum Arthropoda; class Insecta; order Coleoptera; family Cerambycidae; genus Anoplophora; species Anoplophora glabripennis. The sequence continues at coordinate 357,330 of NW_019416439.1, forward strand.
AATTTTAAGTAAAAAACGATTATATTAAGTAAAGTTATATTCGAAATTGTAGCAGTCATAGATGCTGCAGCAGTCGAGGTGTCAATGACGTAACTCAAGAATTAGACTAAATCGATCTAAGTTCCATTAGCTGTTGGTTCGAATACCTCTTCCAAATTTTACGAAATTACTGTAGCGAAACCCATTAACTTCCAACACTAACCAAAATAATTTTCAGTTCAGTAATTCCTCGAAGACGACCAATATCCCAAGGCGAGCAATTTTCAAGGATACCAATTTTTCAGTTTCAACACAAGCATCCCTGCAGGATCCTTGCGGGCCCAGTCTGGAGTGTGTTCGAATGTCTACCCGAGTAACCTGCAGCTTATAAAGCAGGAACCAGGCCAGTCCACTAGTACGCTTCAAATTTATGTTTTCGTATTGGATACAGATGTCATTACTGCTTTTATTTGTTGTAGATTGCTAAAAATGTCAATAAATCACACAATTTTTAGAAATTCGATACTGAGTTAAAAATTTCTCATAAAATAGGTATTTTGAGAATTCCATGCTCCCACAACTCTCGTAGCTAATACCGTCAAAGAGATTCTAAGCCTGTGACGACGATCCTGACGCTGTATCCCTCCGAAAGCTTCCATACAAATCACTCTACGACGAAGGCATCACAAATACAAGATGTTTCACACTACAAACTCTTAAAGCTTCCAAATATGCTTCAGTGACACAAAGGACACCAGAGTATTAAATTCTTCAGTGCTAACAAATAAAGAGTGGCAAGTGCAATAAAAGAAGGTTCAGTCAACAAGGTACAAACATTAGAGCGTGGACTATTATCCCAAGACCAAGCAACTCGTCATCATTAGAGGAATAGCTACAGCGTCCGCGTGCTGTAACCCAAGTGTCCGTTGTCGTTGGTGTGAAGGGAAAGGCGTCTGATCATCGCGGTCACCTCTTCGCAGGAGAGTAGGTGACTAACCTTCCGATGTCGCAGACCAAAACCAAGAACACAACCAATTAAAATCCACTACATTATCGTATAGAATAGAAATAATTATTTATTAAACGATTAATTTCTAATACCTATAGCTTTAGAAATATTATGTCTTGCGGTTGGTCTTTATGTGCATTATGGTTTAAATCACATAAGTCTGGATGCATTGACCTTACTTATTAATCTTTCATCTATTTTTCGTAATTTGTTTAACATGTTACTGCTCATTTTTCAAATCGCAAACATCCGCCTGATTTGCTTGGAGACTGATTGGGCGACTGGAGACTGAGAGAGTCTCAACTCAAGTCATTTTAGTCAAGCTATCCTCGTTATAGGTATATATGTACAAAAATTTGCTGTAAGCAAATCTTATATCAATCTACCTAACTTCTTAGGTATTATTTAATTATTCTTATTTCCAACATATTGTTAAAGAAATGTATCAAACTACTTAACTATCACTGTTTCAAACACTAAACAGCGGCAGCTCGTCAGGTGACGCAAGTGACGCACCGCTTCACCTAAAATTTCCGTTTGGTTGTGTAATTTAAAATTATTTTTAATTTTATATAAATTTTATAATTTAGATATAATTCTATATTGAAAATGTAGTGTGTTTGTTTGTTTAATACGCAGAAATAAACAGAATAGTTGCGCGGTGAACGCCTTCTAAAAAAACATTGCCTTCGTTGAGCGCGAACAACCTTGTACATACCATACAACGTATCGTATACGCAAGTGACGCAGATTGAAATCAGTCTGTATTCTGCTTCTCTTCGTAGCGTTGTTTNATGGTGCACCTCCCCATTATGCAACACCTGTCCGTGCTTATTTAGATGAGCTGTTCCCGAATCGTTGGATAGGGAGAAGGGGGCCGATTGAGTGGCCAGCCAGATCGCCTGATTTGACACCCCTAGATTATTTCTTGTGGGGATACTTAAAAAGCAAAGTATACGTTACTAGACCGGTTAATTTAGAAGATTTAAAAGCAAGAATTCGTCACGAGATACGTCGTATACCTCCTGAAGTTATTGATAATGTCCAAAAAGAATTTATTAATCGTCTTGGCTACTGTCAGGCAGCCAACGGTGTTTAGTCGCCTGCCTTTAACAGTTTATACGATACGCGTTGCCCAGTGCACGATTATAACGGTTCTTTGTTAGTATTTGTTTTGTATAATAATTGTAGAAATGTTTCCTATGTATGATCCAGTATGTATTTTATTGGAAACGCCATTTTCCAGATAGAAAATTGAGGACAAAAGGGATTTTTTAAATTGCGAGAGACCTGTGCCTTATTCTCTCGATATGGAAAAAAGGGGAAGTCAAAAAACAACGTGTACGTTCGAAAGTTTCGGAATGAATAGTATTCGGAATATAAGTGGTTGTGTGAAAAAGCTTTTCTGTATGCCGTGTTTAATTGTGGGTGTAAAGTCGGACGTGTGGAATAACAAGGGATTTAACAATTTTGGGAACGTCACGCGAGGTTGTCGAACATACATATATACAGCGTTAATGTTCGCAGAAGTCCACAAGCCAAACTAATATTTCTATTTTTTATAAAATCTAAATGAAAATCCTTCTCACGAACGTCAGTTTTTCGGAAATGCAAATGCAACTAAAAACTTAAAAATTTTCGCCAGCGCCGCTTTTTTTTTCTTTTTAATCAATCTATGAATATGTTTCACTTATTCTCAATGTCACGAGCCGCCACTGACACTAAACAGTGCATACTGTTACATTTTCTTTATAATAACTTACTTTTACAGAAACTGCATAAATTTAAGCCAGTCTTACACTGGAGTAACGCATGTTCCACAAGTTAATACTCTTTCTTAGAGTAGATAGTTAGTTGGGAGTATAGTCGAATTTCTCTAGACCAATTCAAAAAAACACAAATTTTCTCAATGTTGATGTTTCTTCTTTTTATTGAGACATCTTCAGGATTCTTAAATAAACCAAAAACGCCACAAATGTTACAAGGATGATTTTTTTCTTTATATTCTTAATAAAATACCAATTAAAAGACATTAACAATCCTTTGTTTCTTGGTTCTGGGTAATGAGACGTTCAGGTACCTATACATGTGGGTTGTCTTTTTTTAAACCAACGCTCTAGACTGCTCTAAGGAGAAACTAGAGAAATCCAGAAGAATTTAAATAATTTCAGCCAAAGGCAAGAACGTAGAAATACATGCAATTTAAAAGCGACTCGTACATAAAATTACATAAATTACCAGAACCCCACAGGCCAGTGGTATGAAAATACTGAAAAGGCAACGACTAATAAACACAATAAATATAAATATGACTTAATTCCAGTTTTTCTGCAGGGTGTGATGTGTTTCTCCAGAGGTGAAGAATTTAAATTGAAAACATGGCAACCAGCTTAGAAATTGTTCAAACATTTGTATTACTTAAGTAATGTGTAATAAGTCAATGTGCACTATACTCCGCGAAATTATAGAGAGTGATTCATACATAATATAGAGACACTATTACCGTAAAGTGTATAAAACTTAAAATGATTTTTATAACGGTTCAATATTATTTGCTTATTTTAAATGATGTACCGCTCTCTTTGCACATCGATAAGATTTATAAGTCATAGACTGAGTTACACTGAACGCGATTTATTTCCTATATCTGTCTATCGCACTTATTACAGATAGAGAAATGTTCTTTTTAGTGGGTGTAAACGGACGTACGTAGAATTCGAGTTAACCGTAGTTAGAAACGTCAAACTATAAGCGCGCGCGAGGGTTTGCATATTCCGTGACTATAGTAAATTTATAAATTAAAAAAATACAATCGGGACGTTTTAAAACGTAGGAATAATAATTAAAATGGATCAAAGTGCCGGTTGTAGTAAACGGTATGTTACTCGTAAACGCCCTAACCTATGCGATGCGGAATTAACAATGGTAAAAAACGTGTATAAAGGAATTCGGTCGCGAAATTCTAATACAAGTGTAAGTGAACCTGTTGCTATGTGTAGTTCGTTGACAAAAGTATCCGTTGCTATTGTTTATCGTGCCATAAAAAATAGTGTATAAGTGAATCCAAAGAAGAAAAAAGTGGAAACACGAGGGAGGAAGAAAATAGAAGTCAACGTTGACGTGAAATACTACATACGTAGGAAAATTAATGGATTTTTCTTTAGAAATGAAATACCAACGATAAAGAAAATTCAAGCTGCAATAGCTGAAGATGAGGATATTCCTAATTTCTCTGATAAGGTTCTTAGAAGAATAATGCGTGACATGAATTTTCGATATTTGAAACGGAATCGGAATAGTATGCTAAAGAGAAAAAGGTCAATACATTAAGTATGTAGTGGATGAGATGGCCAAAGATCGAGGAATTCGTGTACTCCGTTTACCGCCATACCACTGTGAATTAAACCCAATTGAGTTGGTTTGGGCACAAATAAAGAATGAAATCGCACGAAAAAACACCACCTTTAAAATAAACGACGTGAAATTATTATTACAGGATGCTATTAATCACGTCACTGCTGAAACATGGTGTAAGTGTATTGGACATGCACAGAAAGAGGAACAACGTATGTGGGATCTTGATACAACGGTAGAAGTGTTCATAGAACCAGTCATTATTCATTTGGGTGAAGATGATTCTAGTGATAGTGATAGCAACAGTGATATGTGAAATATATAATGTGAATAATGTGATATGTAAGTATTTAAATATATTAATAGTGAAGTGATTATGTGGCAGTGAAGTGAAAGTGTGACAGTGATAATATTCGTGAGATAATTATTATAAAATATGTAAGTACCTACTTAAATAAATATATTAATAGTAAACATTACAATATTTTGCGGCGGCGTAAGCCGGGTGGTGGTGGGTTATCGATGCCCAAGAGGGCATCGTTTTATAGAAAACACTTAAAATTTAAAAACAAAATGTTACTAAAATATTTTTGAAGTTTTCTCGATAAAACCTCTAAAAATAATAGATGTTATGTTTTATTATATTTTTTCCATATTTTCTACATCTTGTTGCCTTTTACGTATACACGCCTATGGATTTTCGATCCCCGCACGCCTCATCCTCCTTACTAGTCCAAGAGTTAGCGATGAATCACTCTCTATAATTTCGATCGCGGAGTATAGACAGAAAATTATTTTATCTCACCGAATTAGAAGGTTACTTACAAAATGGCATTGCCAGTCCAGAATCTTACACAATCAGAACCAATTAGACTGACGGGCAAGAGATTGAAACAATGTCGTGTATTATTATTAATTATGTATTAACCGCTTTGTACAAGTTAATGTAGCCAAAAATTTCAACTATCTAATACCGTTTGTTAAGAGCAGGAGAAATTTAATTGATGTGCATCGAACAAATACTTGAACAATGGAACACCTTTAAAAAATACCCCGTATCTCCATACCATTTCAATTAAATCAGCTAAGCAAGGTGACGAAGTATGAACAGTGATTGAATCCAGAGGGCCTCGAGCGCCGCGACGACCACCTATCTACAAAGAGACAAGAGACAGTCGACGTTCACACAGCATTATCAGAGTCTGCTTGTTTGCAGATAGTGCGAAGCAGGCGCTGAGCGTGTAATTGCCACGCTATTTACCTTCCGCTTACACGGCCTTACAGTTGCACTTTCGCACGGCTAAGTGCGTCGCGCTGTGCGATTCAGTCACAGCCACCGGCGATCGCTGGGATGGGCACAAGAGCGCAGGACAGGTTGCAGCCAGGATGTCGTATAATTTATCAAAATTGTATGTTACCGATATTAGAAAAAAAAGCATTTCATGTTCACTAATTCTTGTTAATTTGTAATAAGCACGTTTGTCTCATTCTAAATATATCTTTATTGTTGTTGTCGGCATCATCATCATCATCGTCGTCGTCGTCGTCGTCGTCATCGTCGTCGTCGTCATCTTCGTCATCATCATCATCATCATCATCATCATCATCATCATCATCATCATCATCATCATCATCACCATCACCATCAGTACAATCATCGCTGTCATCATAACAAATACCGTCTCTTATGTCATTACCAGTAGCAGCATTATCATCATCAGTATTTTTATCATCCTGAGATGTCTCATATTTCTTCTTATTTACCATATCAAAGAGTAAATATAACAAAATATCAGTATTACTGAAAGAAACAAAATAAAAATATATCAACAACAATTTAATGTATGTAACTGAGAAAAGCATCAAGAAAATAAGAGTAACGGCATATAAATCTATTGTAGATAATTACAAATGCTAAAATAGATACAATCCAATCAAGTCACCTGATTTGCCTCTAATTCAGTTCTCTGCTATTGGTAGTCGGGGTATTAGGAGATGCCAGATAAAACAATATATTAATTACAAATAAAAGACGCAAAGAAAAAAATAATATTTGGATTAACCCAGTATTATCCAGTATCATAAAAAACAACTTCTGCTAGCATTTTTTTTATTACACCTCCAATCTAGCCAATAAAAATTAATATATAAGGATTAGTGTCGTCCAATGGTAGCGCAGCAGAATCACATAAATCATCAGAATCTCTCTTTACTCGGCTAATCCGGAAATACTTCTTTGAACCTCACTTGATTGATTGTTCCTATAAATATATTTAGCGCCGAATACTTTCGGTTGGAATTTTTTTTATGTTGAGAAAACAGATTAATGGGATGTTATATAAATACTTTCAAAAATATTATTTACAGTCATTTTATATAGTAGTAGTATATCAAAAATGTATTAATGATAACCAGTAGCAATCGTCAAATAAACATAAGTATGTTTTAATCAGAATTTGATATTTTGCTACAATACAGAAGAGAGTTTAATATTGCCGAACACTATGCAAGAACTTTATCGTGAGGGTGGTCGTTGTTCTGATATAATCTTATTAGGATTTCATTTCTTCAATCACAGATAAAATTCATACATGGATTTAACCATTATCTAAAATTGCTTTACTAATGTTTCAATTAAATTTAAGTAACAATACTCACTACGTCTAACACATAGGTGATGAAACTTCGTGGAAAGAAAGAAATACATACATTACCGAATTTTATCTAAGATACACGTTGTGAAAATAACAGTGTAAATACTAGAAGCAGAATTTTATTTTCCAAAAGCTTTGTTTTAAAAACAGCCCACTTTGAGATACAGGATAAATAAATTGGATATTACAGCATAAAGTAAAAGGACAAAATCGCAGTACTTCACTGAATCTTTCGTACACACTATCTGTGACGATTTTGTGAAGCTCGGAAGTGCATTTTTGTGCAAAATTGTTTTATTCATCCCTAATAGAAAGTACTGTGGTGATCACAGAGAAGTATAAGACTATGAACCTAATCATAGATGATAGAAGTTGAATAGGAATGGACACAAAACTCTGGAATATGCAGGTCATTTAGTAATTCTTGATCAGAGTAATTTCAACAACATAACAATGGGACAAATATAGAGACCCTGAATATTATCATGATATTAATAGACAAAGTACTCACCATTATTCATTTTAAATTAATAAGAAGGTAGAGTGAAGTGATGTATAGTATCTTAGCGTCACTTTAGACTCAAGACTTACTTAGAGCTAGCAGCTAAATAGAATCAGAAAGCGGGCAGAAAACTCTTTATTTTAGACAGATGGGCTCAAGGCAAAGACGAGGATTATAAACAGAAATAATGTACTGGACATACACGACATTTGTCAGACCCATAATAACACATGCATCTTTGGTATGGTTATGCAGTATTTGGAACAATAGGGCACTTGAAATTATTCTTCCATTTTAGAAGCAGAGATATATGGAATACTGTACTGTGAGGATATTATAGAAAGAGGAGGATCAATATGATTACAGACACCCATACGAATATTACCTTTAAACTGATATGGGAATGCTTGGAAAGACTGAATATTTTAGAGGTATATAATAAGGCAACTTCGATTAGGCCGCCTAGGTACTTAAGTGTTAAGTGAAGCCAAAGAAAAAGCAGACGTGTTAGCTAGGAAGACTTTGTCATCTCCTTCTCCTCCTAAATCTGTCATGGAATTGTCAGAAATCACATTACGAGGTCAACTAACTTAATCAGTGATTCTAGGACAACTTGCCCAATGACCAACATGGTAAAATCTTCAAACAACTGTCCAGAGAGAGAACTGGAGATCCAGTCATTCAGGAATCAATTACGTACAGTGACAGGACTCCTACTACATGAACAGGTTTAGACTGTATGGCTACAATAGAGCAATATAAACAGGTCATATGCAAGTATAAAGCATTAGACTAGGAAAGACCAACTTGGTAAATCTTCAAATAACCATTAAGAAAGAAAATTTAAGAACCGCATAGAACCATTAGGTAGGAATCAATTACATACAAAGACAGAATTAGACTGTAGGACGGAGACCTAGAATGCAGACTACAATGGGACAATACAAGATGTCCCGAAATTACAACAATATTTCTACAGAGTGTTCTATGTCGAAAAAGATTACTTTTTCTTTATATAAACGTGGGTCCAAAATTTCTTCCTAAGGAAGTTATAGCCACTCAAAGGGGCCAATCTGGTGATGTTTTTTTCTAAATAACTCCTGAACAAGTTGAGATAAATTTATGAAATTTGGTAACTAGCTTAACTCTTACGTGCTTAGTCCGCTACTAAAACGAAATTTACAAATTTGCAGCACATACATTCCAACATTCCAACAGTGGGGGAGAGGGGGCAAAATTTACCAAAACTTTTTTTTACTTTGACTTTTTTAACTTTTGACTGAAAAGTATGAAATTTCAGAGTTTTTTAGTAAAAAAAAGGTACTGTTGGTTCAGATTGGTAGAATATTCCATTTTTGTGTAAAATTCGTTTAAAAATAATGTTACATGTGTTAATCACCAGGAATAGAAATTTTCAATATTTTTTATCGTCGCAGATTTTGAATAACAAAAATGCGTTTGGCGTTATTTGCATTGACAATTCAGTTATTTACTTTTTGCGAATTGTTATCAGTCGAAAATGCAACATTTTGCAAATGTAGAGCTAGCAGGTATTCATAATGCCTATTTCTGGTCAGACGAAAATCCACGGGTAATACGGAGCACAAATTTTCAAAATAAATGTGCAATAAATGTGTGGACGGGAATTTTAGGGGACCAGCTACTTGGAGAAATTCAGTTTCCCGTTCTGAATGCAGAAGGTTACTTAAACTTTCTGCAAAATGATGTAAGAGTTAAACCGTTAAACGTACGCTCAACGTTATACTTATATCAACAAGATGGGGCACCACCTCACTTTACCCATAATGTCATAAATTGGTTAAACGATCATTTTTCTGGCAGGTGAATATGTAGAGGTGGTCCCATTCCATGGCCACCTCGATCTTTAGACCTAAATCCTCTAGATTACTTTCCGTGGACTGTAGTTTACGCTACAGAAATAAATCGTTTGGAAGAATTATAACAGAGAATTCATTTGGCTGCGAATCAGACAAAATAATTTTGAGATCTTCGCGGGCAATTCGACGTTGAGCTGAAAAATGTTTTCAGCAAAATAGAAATCATTTTGAGCATTTGCTATAAACATTACTATTGAGATCAAGATTATATTGTGGTTTTCAATTATTTTTATTGGTTTATTGTATTACTATTTAATAATTTCAACTGCTTTTTTTAGTTTGTCAAATAATAATTTACTAAAAATAATAAATTTCTGTGAAAATAACAATTTGCAAAAAGTAAATAACTGAACTGTCAATGCAAATGACGTCAATGACGCCAAACGCGTTTTTGTTCTTCACAATATTGACAATTTCGATTCCCGGTGATTAACATATGTAACATTATTTTTAAACGGATTTTACACAAAAATGAAACATTCTACCAATGTGGAGCAAGAGTACCATTTTTACTAAAAAAACTCTGATATTTCATACTTTTCAGTCAAAAGTAAAAAAGTCAAAGCATGAAAAAGTTATGATAAATTTTTCGAGACACCCTGTACAGAGTGTAAAGCATTAGACTGCAAAAGACTTATCGACAACTAATGTTGAATTTAGATGAGTATAGCATTTAACTCATGGTGAGGCTGCACGAACTTGCAGTGGAATGGATGTTAAATCAAAAATGAAAGGTACAGTAGAATAAGCCGTATAGGCATTGGCAGATAGCTGTCACAAGAAAGTAGGGTTTGAACAAAAAACCTTTATTAAAAAAAATCTTAAAGTAATTTAGGGAAGTTTATGTAAAAATATACGACCCTTAAAATATTAAATAAGTACTAAGTAAAATATATATAAAATCGTTTTTGGGACACATTTTATGACCTCCAAGAAAGTATCCAAGTGTGATTTGTTTAATAGGTAGTCTACTTCTAAAATTTAACTTGCGTGTAAAGAATTGCTTAATATACAAATATACAAGGAGATACAGCGGAGACATAGTTTCTTCGATATATTTTCGTCATTAGCATTAAATAATGTATTACGAACTTCCTATTTAAATCATCTCTTTATCCACATATACCTATTTTTAAGTACATTTCTACTTCCAGACACCTTAAGTGCTAATCGAGCAATTGAAAGTTTTATCTAAACGATTTATAATAGATCTAAATAAATAAATTTAACTCATCTGGTCTAAGATAATAGAAATTATGAAGATTAAACCAATATTCGAAACATTATTGATTTACTAAAATACTTGGCTTAAGGGATTAAACCGTAGAATGAGTCAGTATATCGAAAACACGGTTTAAATCCAACCTATTTTTTTTTAATTCTTCACACTATTGAAAACAATATGGATTAATGCTTTGGCAGATTTCTGTTTTAAACTAATATTTTTATGATTCGATTCCTCAAAGCCAATCCTCATTTGTGATTAAGTCACCACTAAAATACACGTGTTGCTGAATTAAAGATGTTTTTAAATGGTGTCAAAATTTTCGAGATATAGACTATTCGGAAATCAAACACCTCTTTAAGACTGTTGTGGTGGTCTTATACTACTTCAATAACATCGTGCACTTATAGAAACGTCCTGTGTTGTATAAATTTCAGTTTTTTTTGTGTAAAATTTGCGAATACAGCCCATAACCAAATCACTATCTCGACACTGATTGTCGCCTTATTTACCGATCGGCTTAAGACAAGTCTACAAGCCCCTGGGTGCGCCCCAGGGCTATCTACGCCCCAGATAGACCACGACACGTGGCCCGATTCTATCGTAAAGTTCGCACATTTGTTTATTTTCGACTAAGCCTCTTAGAACGAATTGTGTCTGTTGTGATGTGACGATACATGAAGTTGTAATTACGACACTGATAGCCTAAAAATAAATATAATTGCAATATTGTGTAAATTTAAATATTTTTCGTACTGCGTACATTATGCAGGGTGGTTCAGTCATAATGTCATTAATTTTAAGAGAATTTAGGGTAAAATGAATAGAATACGAATACGGGATTAAAAAAAATAGAATGCATATTTGCGCTGAAAAAAATATTTTCAAATCATTATTTAAAACCCTTTTGGGACCGCTCTTGACCGCTGACCTACAAAGGTTTATCGAGAGTGAATCTTGACCTACCGTATTCGGTCACTTACCTAACTTTTACTGCGTTTTTAATAATGAACGACAAACCCAGAGTTTCTTACCTAGACACATGAATGAATAAACAATTAAATATTAACAAGTATTATTTATTTGTTAATAAAAACAAATGTATAAGGATAATGATTGTTTTCCAATGTTTTGTTATATTGTTAACGTTTTCACTATGTTTCATAATTATTGAATATGGGTTTTTAGGATTATGTTCAATTAATTATTCAGTTTATAGTACGCATACCTATCTGTCAATACCACTTTGTGGATAAAGTTGGGTCTACTGCACTTTGACTTTGAAACCAATTGCAAAATTCAAGAGGACTGGGAAAATCAGCTGTTTCGCTTCAACATTCGAACGCTTTGTAGTCCGTCGGCCGGTACGTTTTCTGTTGTGAAGTAGGGCGCCGAGTTAACGGGTGTTAAGTGGTAATTTGCTTATTTTTTAAAAGGTCTAGTAAACTTTGTTTTTTGTTTTTCTGTCTTTATTAGGCCTTTCGAATACGTTGTTAAAATTAATACCATTATGACTGAATCACCCTATATATTGGTCTCCATTGTCAAAATTCCAAATTGCTCCTCGGTTTGACCAATCATAAATATATGTGAATCATCTCAACAGCCATAAAGAAGAGAATCTTTAATTGAAACTTTTTGTCTGTCGGAAAGGACACTTTACTAGCGAAAAAGTCTGAAATCGAGCAAAATAATAAGCCTAGGACATTAAAATTTAACTTTTTCATTCACTTAATGGTACTTTACAAATCTGAAAATCAGATTCTACGGATTTGAAATTATGGCAGATTTTGTTTCATAAAAAAGCAGGGCTGAATCCCAGAAGGCCACTTCTTAACACAAACATATTTTACCTCTTTCTAGTCGCATTTACTGATCTGTTCGGGAACACGCTGTGATTTAAAATATCGAATAAAATATCGAAATCATATGTGATTACTTAATTATTATCATTATTTTAATATCTTTAAAACAATGTCACATATGATTTAGATATTTTAAATTAATTAAAGAAATTAAATATACGTTAGCTACCAAGAAGAGTCTATTACATTATCTGTATCAGGAATATACACGAAAATTCTTTAGTTTTTCTATTTACAAAGCTTTGTTTTTAAAACCGTCTAAAATTTATTATTTTACTGACAATAAAATCCAACTGTAAAACAATAATTTTAACAACTCGACATTGTTTGGGTAGCCGCTCTGAAAGCTTAAGTCTCCTATCAGAGGCGGTATTTTTTTATGACAAATTGATCATCATTAAAGAAAAACCCATCTACCTACAGCGTGATTTTAAAATAATAACGTAAAAAAAATATGTGAGAATGAATGGAAGAATGTTCATAATTGTGCGAAGTAAAAACAAAGGAATAATCCATTTAACACATACACTTTGAAATATATATCAGCGCAATCATTTTATTAAAAAAAAAGAATTTTGTTAAATAATTAATTAGACAATTTCCTCTAAATTGTATATCTGAAGTATTTATAGATAAAAACCAATAATAAAGTGTAAAATATTTAACATTTTTTATAGAGGTACTACCGTTCATATATTAATATACCCTAAATGACATATTATTAGCAAAAAAACTTGAATTATGACATAATTAATTCATGTTAAAAATTCATTAAATTGGTACATAAATCGATCCACTACTGGAACAGAATTTTGACACCACTGAACATTTTGGGGATTTGACAAGTCTATTTACTTCCTAAGGTTCCTATTTCCTTCCTACTTCCTATTTCTAAGAAAAAAAGGTAGCTTCCATTTTATATGAAAATTTTAGTTTTTTTATTTTAAAAAGCTTATTTCAGTCATATGAATTTAAAATGCATACACCCTGTACTTATAAAATTTAAAACCATTAATAAATGAAAAAACTAAAAATCTATTTCATGTAGGGTACAGTAATACTAAAAAAATCTGAAAAATTAATCATTAATGAAATATTGATGTACTTAATAAAAACAAACTAACAATAAAAATATGGTAAAATTTAAAAAAATAGTTATTCTTATTGACCTCAGCGTTTTAGATAAAAAAAATAAGCTCATCTTCACATTCGGCTAACTCAAAATCACCCTTAACTTAATTAAACTTGTTTTTAAATGTGAGGGAGTTATCTTAAATAAATAAAAAAATGTTTTTTTTTGAAGGTCCATAACTTTGATAAATTGTGTGAAGGTAACGTGATATAAATCAGTTTATTTTTACACAAGAAAGTTAGTTTTGATGTAGGTATGGTTGATTTGCCTCAGGACGCTTTTGCTAAAATCATTTGTAATTTCATATAATAAGCGTTGTAAAACTGAATCAATTATTGTTTAAAATAAGCAATTTTGTTAACTAATCTCAAGTATTTTAATATATGTTTTAACATAAATATTCGATATCGTCGCTTTCATTTCAAGGCAAAACATATTTTCCAGATTTGCGCCTATGTTAAACATGAAATTTTTTAGTTCTTTGAGTATTTGATTCTATCACATGCAAACAAAATATACAATGTTAGCTAAAAATACGTACCTACTGATGAAATTAATTTCCGAAACCGAAAGTTGAGCAAATGAATAATTATTATCCTATATCGTTTTGTGCAAAAAATACGGGGTGTTTTTTCTTCAAATATAATTTTTTATCCACACTATTAAGTATGGTGAAAATTATTTCAATTGTTTTCTTTTTATTACATACTTTGATTCAGTAGAACTTTTTGTATATGTACATTTTCTTCTATTTAAATATCTCCACAGCAAAATGGTTAATTTTATATGAACAGAGCATTAGCCAGTACATGATTAGGTATAGAAATATTGGAAAACGAGTAGTGTTTCTGTCAATTAAATGTGATTTTTTTTTAAAATTTAAAATTATTTAAAGAATTCACATACATAACATTTTTTCATCTAAAAAAAATGGTAACGAATAAAGTTTACAATAACGATTAAATGCTGTATTTTCTATGTATTTTTATTTTTATTATTAGCTAAATTTGTGTTACTTTATGTATTGTCGATCTAGAGAAAAATATTCGTTTCATAATTATAGTTATATAAAAAAATGTCAAATATTTACTTCAACACAATAGTTTGGTTTATTTAAGTACTGAATCTCTATAATTGATAGTGTCAAGATTGCCATGGAGTCAGTGCGTATTTATGATTTTTTTCAATTAAATTTACTAAATAGATCTTTAAGAATTGTTTAAATGTAATAAAGAAAAGTATCTACTATCGTATAGAGATGCGTTATAATAACCCCATTGTGTTCTAGACACAGGGCGTTTTTTTTTAAACAAGTTTTTGTTATCAAGGGACAATTTTATGATCCGTAAGAAGTCCTAATTTGACCTCCATACATAGCAAACATAACGTAGGTATACAAAGAAGGACCTATAGTTATTTATGTACCAAGGGAGATACATAATCATCCTAGTATCTCCAGTGGTGCAAACAACGTTTCATTTTTTACTTAGACAGCTGATTTTATATTTATTATAAAATTAATAATTAAATGTAAATGAGAATGAAAACAGTTTTTCAATATACAGGGAGTCCCAGTACTTGATACAAAAAATTCGAGTACATATAGATGAGGTTAAAATAATGTCAGCTGTTCATATAAATATACGGGCCTTCGTTAACAAGTTACGGGCTCTCAAAGGTGAAAATTAAAAAGTTATTTTTATTTAGTCTCTAAACTATTAACTTCAGCATGATGCGAATTTGGTGATCAATAACACATGCGTACAGCTTGTTTCTGATGTTGTAAGTGGAACTTCATTATGCCCAGAACACCAGGAACTATGTCCAATGGTTAATAACCCAGAATGTTTGCATAGATAGCGATCACAATCTGCCTGTATCAAAAATAAGTTCCCTGAAGAATTTACCAACGATAATACCCTCTTGGTCCACCATTTTTTGTTTTTATTTGCTAATTGTACATAATTACTATGTAGGAACCGTACATACTTTTAAAATAAGAGAATAGAAAATCTTACTGTCTGCTAAAGTAATTTTCACTAACAAAATAAGTATATAAGTTCTATGCATGTGATTTTGATAGTTTGATGTTTGATTCTGAGGGGACATATTGAAATAGCAGAATGCGTAACATTCCAGTAATAGTTGCTGCTAGAGCCAATAAAGCCAACGAAGAAATACTGCCTAAGAATTCTAAATTACTTTATGATAAAGAATATAAACGTTTAGAAACTTCAACAAGCAGAAATTCAGTGTTAGTGAAACTATATTAATGGGATATTTCCAAGAACTGATGTGTATTACCTTTTATCATTTTAAAGAAATATTTAGATATAATTATTGATCATTTATATTTTTTATATATCTTTTAGCTAGAATCATTCAGCCGTAACACAGTTGTGGACAAAGTATTCAATGTTGAAGAACACATTATTAGTGAGCAGAAAGGTAAATATAGGAGAATATCATCGATTAGAGGCTTATTTGAAGCAATTATCAAAAGGATATATTCCATAAAAAATCAATCCATCCATCCAAATATTGATAAGAGATGATATTTTGAAATTTATTAGAGAAGCATCACGTCATACCTGTACATATATCTTTTGGAAAAGATAATATAGGAAATAATAGGCCATATTATTGCATGTGTTTAATCGGTTTTTGTTATTGTAGGTTGTTCCAGTAATGGGTGTGTTTGGAGGATTAAGAAGAGATGAGTTGGTAAAGCTCTAGATGACAAAGGAATCATTGTTGTAGTAAAAATTAACGATACAGAAACTGGAATACCAAAATCTTTTACAAAGAAGAAAATTAAATGCACGCCCTCCAATTGTATCGACAATATATATCTTTGCGACCAAAAGAGATTAAAGAACCAGTTTTTTGTGACATATCGGAATGGTCGATGTACTGCACAACCAGTAGGCAAAAATATTTCTGAATTGATTGTGAGGGAAAATGAACAACATTTATTCGATGGCAAAGAAAATTTAGGTAGTTTTTCTGATTTTTGTTATTAATTTAAACAAATTATGTTATATATCAACTATTAATGTTAATAAACTATGTGCTTTCATTTGTCTGCTTCATTTATATAAGGCACATTTACTGTTCTACTCTTGCAAAAAGAAGGGTACAAAATAGAGTCAAAATGCGGGCGATAATATTTAGGTCCACTTATTTCGCCCTATAATTTATATGACCTAAAGGAGAAAATATTGAACGAACTTAATATTATCAATGAAGTGAATGATAGGGCTTATAAAAAAAATGACTTGGGATATATTATATCCTTGTGTTTCTAATAGAGATTTTAAAGATTTCTTTAGTAAATTTATCAACGGAAACCATAGTCATGAAATGGTTCCATTGCATTCTCGAATATGTTTAGTAAATAAACCAAAATATTATGTAAATTTGATAATTTACAAAGTAGTATATTTTTTTGAAATCGCAAGAAAGTTTACTAAAACTTTGGTATTTACTTTTTATAGTTGAATCCCCTCACACCATTTCTAATTCCCAGTCACGTTTGAAATCTTTATTATCTTCAATTTCTCAAAAACTGCTTCTAATCTTTAGTCCTTCAAGAATCTTGGAAATCGTTTTAGGAATAATAGTTACTCATGCTGTCCTATTTATTTTAACTTGAAGAATCATCCCTACCGCAAGGATACACCCTGTACGGATCGGTTTGATTGTACTTGCAAATTGATTCGAAACAAGTGCAGATTTCTTTTTGTGACTAGATCACTACTGCTGAAAACAATTGCCACTAGCACCTGATCGCTGCCGCCTAACGCAATCTCATCCAAATCGGATCCCTTCGACGCCCTCTCGCGGTGCGGGCCCAGCTGCGCTCTCGAAAACCCTCCAGCCATTGTGCTGAAGCTTAAGCGCTGTGTATTTTAATTTTAACACTTGATATTCATGACCCCGTATAATAAAGGAGGATTTGAGTGCCGTATAATGCTCTCCATATTCATATATTGCCGTTTTCGTGCAACTGTTCGTGTGTGTGGCTTCAACGGGGTATGTTCCATGTTTTCGATGACTGTAATTAATTTGACGATAGACATTATTTGACTGTTTGAAGGGGTGTAACATATTCTAAATTTTTGTAATCATAAATGAATATTTTGCCACCTATGAAAAAATTTACGCCAATAGGATCAGTCTAGGTTTTTTTTTATGAAAATGATTTTGCTATACAAAAATCTCTCACTGAAATTCACATCACTATACATAGATACATATATCTCGCATATAATTCTGTTTTCGTCTTCTAAACTGACAATGATTTCCTTTTTAAATGTTTTTTATAGATTAAATTTATTTGATTATGTCTCTTTTCGAAGTTAAATATATGTAGGTTATTTCCTTTTTACTTTCACAAATATTCTAATTTAAAGGTATTTCACAAGAATTGTACACAAGACAGAAATACCTAAATATGTAGATTCGATGAAAGAAGTAGAAGTGAATGTTAGGAAATAGGAAAGAAGTTATTTGGCAGAAAGAAAATTAGTCTAAATTGACAGATAACTCAATATAGTCATAATACTGTCAGATTAGTAAAACATCATTTTGAATTGTCGTAGCCATTTAGAAATGGAAAAGAGCAGTACGAGCCAGGGAGGTGATTCAGACAGTGGCAGTCAACGGAGTGGAGTAGGACACAGAAGGAGAACAAGACAAAATAGAGGAGAGTTCTAGTGAAAGAAAGGAAGGAAAAGAGACAGGAGAGAGATTACAGGAAGGAGATTACTAGTGAGGAAAACATAGACAAAAGGACAACAAAAGTGTAGTACAGGTAACAAGAAACTATAAGTTTATAGAATAAGAAATTAGAAATAATTTAGCTCAGGTTAGATAAGGAATTAGGAAGGATTTTATAAATTTTATTTTATTTTTATTTTTATTTTAAAAATTACAACATCCAACAGTTTACACTAATTACAGGATGAGGTAACAATGAAAATACANATATGTAGGTTATTTCCTTTTTACTTTCACAAATATTCTAATTTAAAGGTATTTCACAAGAATTGTACACAAGACAGAAATACCTAAATATGTAGGTTCGATGAAAGAAGTAGCAGGGTATTGATAAAACATACATTTTTAAGAATGCTTGGGAAATGTTGCAGCTATATTATACAAAGATATGAAATACATATTGTAACAGGTAAAAATTGAATTAAGAGTTTTTAATTATAAAATCTAATAGAAGTTAAGTTAAAATACATCAAGTAATGACATACTGGATATATGGTGACAAAATAGTAAGGATAATTTGGGTGACAGCGGGACGAAAAGGGACAGTGTATAACTATATGAAAATTATAATGAAATAGTCTAAAGGAATAAAAAGTGTCCACAGAAAAATGTAATGTAGTTAAAAAAAGAATAAAATGATATTAAAAATGGTAAATTAAAAAATAATATTATTGGTTGAGACTGAAAACGATATATTAATAAACATTGTAATTAGATATAAGAGTGCGGTGAGAAAGAAAATGATAAAAAAAGTGGTGATCAGAGAGACAGAAATAAATAGTGAGCAGAATCAAGAAGTTAAAAGAGGAATTAGAAGATATACAAATCATAGCAATTAAAAGAAATTTAAAATAAGAAGTGAAATAAAATATAAAAGGTTAAAAGAAAATCATATGAACTACCAAGAAAAAAACAAGTGCTGAGGAGAAGAAGAGTATTAAAGAAAAATAATCAAGCACAAAGTTATTGTGGGATATTTAAAAAACAATAAAGAAAGAAGAGAACAGTGAATGTTAGGAAATAGGAAAGAAGTTATTTGGCAGAAAGAAAATTAGTCTAAATTGACAGATAACTCAATATAATCATAATACTGTCAGATTAGTAAAACATCGTTTTGAATTGTCGTAGCCATTTAGAAATGGAAAGGAGCAGTACGAGCCAGGGAGGTGATTCAGACAGTGGCAGTCAACGGAGTGGAGTAGGACACAGAAGGAGAACAAGACAAAATAGAGGAGGGTTCTAGTGAAAGAAAGGAAGGAAAAGAAACAGGAGAGAGAAAACATAGACAAAAGGACAACAAAAGTGTAGTATAGGTAACAAGAAACTATAAGTTTATAGAATAAGAAATTAGAAATAATTTAGCTCAGATTAGATAGGGAATTAGGAAGGATTTTATAAATTTAATTTTATTTTTATTTTTATTTTTATTTTAAAAATTACAACATCCAACAGTTTACACTAATTACAGGATGAGGTAACAATGAAAATACACTAAATCACAGCAAATAAAATAACACACAGACAAGAACTAACCTAAAAACACTTTTTTAATACCGGCAATGGTTGTGTTAAATATATCAAGCTGGCTACTTATTAAATTGTAGTTAGTACAACACTGAAATAACGGAGACTTGCTCAAAACATTAGTTCGAGGGACAGGAAGATGGAACGTAGCAACAGAGCGTAACGAGAACCTAGGAATGTTTAACCCTAACTTTTGCAAAATGTTAGAATCATCAGTTTCATTGTTCAATAGTTTAAACAAGAAAATAATTGAATAGCATTGCCTACGAACATTTAAACTTTTAAAACAGTGTCTCTGAAGCAAAAAGTCATGAGGTATACCAATCTCAGGGTAGATGCCATCAGATTTGAAAGACAACAGTTTCAGGAAACGTCTTTGAACAACTTCCAGCTTGACAGATTGTGTCTGATAATACGGATTCCATACTACAGAGGCATACTCTAACTTTGTCCTTACATACGCGTAATATAGGATTTTTAATGTTACAGGATTAGCAAAGTCCCTACTATATCGAGCTATAAAACCATACATACGATTAGACTTGGCAACTATGTTATCTATATGCGCATTGAAGGATAGACGCTTGTCAAATATTACACCTAAATCAGATACAGTTTCTGGTCTCTGAATGACAATATCGTTTACCCTGTAATCATAACTGATTAGGTCTTTTTTGAGGGAATAGGACATTACATTACATTTTGCGACATTGATCTCAAGATGATTTAAACTGCACCATTCTACAACACGTTTTAAGTTATTATATAACCGAACACAGTCAGCCTCAGATTGGATCTCACAATAAATTTTCAGATCATCTGCATAAAGAAGGCATTGCACATCTAATATATTAACAATATCATTTACAAAAATATTAAACAATAAAGGGCCCAAGTTGCTTCCCTGAGGCACTCCAGATGAAGCAACGTATTCAGTAGATTTAAAACCATTGAACATGACATACTGTTTTCTATCCATCAGATACGAAGTGAACAGGTTGATTAAGTTTAACGACAAACCACACGATAATAATTTCCTCAACAGCATGCCATGATCAAGTCTGTCAAATGCCTTCGACATGTCAGTATATACGACATCGACCTGAGACTGTTTGTCTAAGATTTCGGAGATGAATTGTGTAACATTGACTAAATTGGTGGTAGTAGCACGGCCCTTCATAAACCCATGCTGATGTATAGTCAACGTTCTGCTGACATGATGATATAACCGATTGTGTAGAAGAATTTCAAAAACTTTGCAAAAATTAGAAATAATCGATATAGGTCTGAAATTCATAATATTGGACTTATCACCCTTTTTATAGATAGGACAGATCTTAGATAATTTCCATATATCAGGAATTTTAGCCGTTTTTAGACATATATTTATAAAAACACTTAAAGGACGAGCAAGAACATATGCACAATCACGCAACAAGAATGCTGGAATATTGTCAGGACCAGTTGTCAATTTAGGTTTTATTTGCATCAATGCACGCCTTACCTCAGTCTCACTGAAACTATTGATATTTAAAACTGCTGAGTTGTTTGTTACAATATCATTAACATTAAAATTACTTGATGGCAAATATGATTTAGCAAAGAAATCAGCAAACGCATTCATTATTTCTTGCGGTTTAGTGAGCTGAGTATTATTATAATGCATAATGCTAGACACATTTGATACTGATGTTTTATTGTTGATAAAAGCCCAGAATTTGGAAGGATTATTTTTTATGTTTGCCTCCGCTGACAAAACGTAGTTCCGGTATGCTGTATTAACATCAGTTTTAACTTGTTGCCTCAAGTCTTTAAACTCATTAAATGCTACAACATCATTGAATCTTTTATACCTTTTGAGTAGTTTATATTTACGCTTAATAGATTTAATTATGTTTAAGTTAAACCAGGGAGGAAATTTGTTTCTTGTATTTCGGCTATATTTGGGAACACATTGATCTATAACCTTATAAAGTTTACTATAAAAGTGGGAGCACGCATCTTCAACATTTCCACACATTTCCAGACATGACCAATCAATGTTGCCGATCATTCCATATAACGATATATAATCCCCTTTTCTGAAGTTATATGAATTGATGAGTGAAAGTGAAAATGTATTTTTACGGTTAACAGTAACTTTGGCCTTACACTCAATATTAATAGCAGGGTGATATTCACACTCAGTATCAATAGGATCAAGGCAGCGTTCAACAGTGACCGAGCAGTTTGAAAAAACTAAATCTAATA
>NW_019416439.1:379652-466753 GCF_000390285.2 Anoplophora glabripennis
AACATAATTTATTGTGATATTTTTTAAGGATACTATAGGAAAATTCAAAATTTAAATATTTTAAATACATTTCACATGTTAAATCAATATTTATAATACTATAAATTGGCGCCTAACATTATTTATTAAATAAACTACACAGAACAAACAAAACTAAATTATAATAAATAAAACACAAAAAAATATCATTATTTATAGTATTATAATATAAATATGGGTGTATGAAAAGTTTTTATGAACATAGTATTTAAAGCATTTCCTAAGTGCTAAATGCAGTTATTGAAATATTACGAGGTCTGTTCAGATTTAAAAGTGGTCCTCAGTCAACTGAAGATGATTCTCGACCAGGAAGGCCTTCCACTTCAATTGATGATTCCCACTTTCAGAAAGTCAAAGATCTAGTGCAATCAAATCGTCTACTGTCAGAGAAATAGTAAAAAAGGTTAACATCTCAATTGAAATTTTGATTGAAAAATTGAACATGTGTCGAGTTGCAGCAAAATTTATTCCTCGTTTGATGACCGAACAACAGGAAAGAAAATCGAGTGAACGTTTGTCGGCAACTCCTTGAACGACGATGAAACATTCATTCAAAGGATCATAATGGGAGAGGAAAGCTGAATTTACGGCTATGACATTGGGACAAAAGTTCAATCATCACATTGGATTGGCAAAGCATCGCCACGCCCCAAAAAAGCACGTCAGTCTCGATCCATTGTCAAAGTGATGCCCACTGATTTTTTCGACTTTAAAATGGAACTGTGCATTTTGAGAGTGCGAGACAATTCATGGTTCTTGCACCATGGCCATGCTGCCCGTGTAGTAATAGGATGGTTTGAAGAAAAGTACTCGAGTAATGAAGGGGGGTGTACAAGGGGCCTAATAAGGCCTAAGTGCCGCGGTGGAAAAGCAATTTTCCACCATCCCCCCGACATACATACATACCATGGCCATGCTTTCGCACGCTGAGCTTCATCAATTCGTTTGCTGTGCCAAAAATCCTCCCTCACCCTCCTTACTCGCCAGATCCGACTCCTTGTTTATTTTCTTATT
This sequence comes from Anoplophora glabripennis, assembly GCF_000390285.2. Taxonomy (NCBI): domain Eukaryota; kingdom Metazoa; phylum Arthropoda; class Insecta; order Coleoptera; family Cerambycidae; genus Anoplophora; species Anoplophora glabripennis. The sequence goes on from NW_019416439.1 coordinate 380,706, forward strand.
TACGATTTTAAAATCAGTACTGATAGGAGGCCGTTTTCAGGCTATTGATGATGTTAAAGCAAATTCATAGGTTTTAAAGGTCAAGGTCAAATAAAGTAATCCAGGACTGCTTCGCGAAATGTGAACACCGCTGGGAAAAGTGTGTGAATAAGGGAAGGGAGTACTTTGAAGAAGACAAGGACCAATAATGTATAAAATTAATCATAAAGTTTAAAAAATAAAGTTCGCTTATTTTCTAAGCAGACCTCGTATTTACTTCTTTCGTAATATCCATGAATTTTTGCCTGAAGAATTTGTTTTACTGGAACTTTTTGTACTATTAATGTATTTTAGTAAATAGTTGAAATAATATTTTTTGACGCTCCAAATAAAATTGTGTATTATGACTTACTAAATTACATTTAAACAAAGATACCAATTATGTTGTACGTAAAAGTACATTAGTAACAAAATCTGACTAATTTGCATACGAACGCTTAACTAAAGTGGCGAATTTTAAATTTTTCACTTTTTTGCACATAGTTAGCTAATACCTATGACATAGCCCTAAATGTATAGTATAAAATAAATATAATAGAAGAAATATATTGTTTGGAACCCTTTTTGCAAGCTCGCCAATTTTTGTGGTGGACGAGAATCTGTAAATATTTTAAATGGCCTTTTCGATTTTATGAAAAAAAAGCTACATATAAGCATGTGACCCATAATATTTAATTTTTAATATCACAGTTGAACTCAGAAGATGTTTAGTTTTTATGTATATTTTCGAAACGTGTAAAGATACGTACATGAAATACTGTTTAATACTAAAATTTGGAATGTCAGAGTTCTTTACACAAAGATAGACCGTAGTGTCATGGTACCGAGATGCAACGTTTCTGAGTAAAATCATTTTCGCAGTTTTATCTATGCAATATTAATTAAATCAGGTAGTCTATACAGGGTGTTAAAAAAAGAGTGTAAAATATTTCAGGAGGTAATAGTATGAACCAAAATAAGCAGAAAAGTCTTAATAAACATGGGTCCGAAAAGTAACGGTTGCGGAGATATGGACCACTATTCGTTTTTCAAACATTTTATTTTATTAGGAATAAACCGACAAAGGAAGCTTTTAACAAACAAAAAACAAAGTTACAGAAGATGTTCAAAGTGCCCTCCGTCCATTTCCAAGCAGGCACGACATCTTCGTCTCAACGATATTCGAACTCTTTCGAAAACACCCTCCTTGGTTTGGATTTCTTGACACTTTTGATTAATCCGTAGCTGCAGCTCTTCCAGGCTATTTACAGGAGTACCATACACTAATGTCTTCAAATATCCCCAAACAAAGAAATCTAGAGGGTTCAGATCAGGCGATCTTGGAGGCCATAAAACAGGTCCGGCCCTTCCTACCCATCTATGTGGAAAAGTTTGGTGTAAATGCTCTCTAACGGCCATGGAAAAATGAGCTGGAGCACCATCATGCTGGAACCACATTTGTTGCCTCTGATTCAAAGGAATGTCTTCCAAAAACTCATACAGTGTGTTCTGCAGAAAGTTGAGGTAAGCAGCGCCTGTTAATCGGTTTGGTAAAACAACAGGACCTAGAAACCTGTCACCTACAATACCCATCCAAATGTTTAATGAAAAACGTGCCTGATGTCCAGATTCTATTAGAGCATGAGGATTTTCGTCGGCCCAAATATGCGTATTGTGAAAATTAAACACTCCATTTCTTGTGAACCCGGCCTCATCAGTAAAAAGAATGTTTGCAAGAAAACGAGGGTCTTCAGCATCATGACGTAGAAACCAGCGGCAAAAAACCAAACGTGCTTGATGATCATTTATTGGATTTAAGGCCTGTACTCGTTGCACATGGTATGGATAAAGCAGTTGCTCGTGAAGGATTCTCCAAACAAGAGGACCACTAATTCCTACCTCGGCTGATATTCTCCGCACACTCGTACCTGGATTCTGCTCTACCAGTGCTAGAATTTCTTCTTCTGCTCTAGGAGTGGATACCGACCTTGGTCTTCCGGATAAATGGCACTGTTTGCTCAAGGAACCGGTATCACGCAATCTTTGGTGAATTCTTCCAAACATGCGTTGTGAAGGAATCTGGCGATTTGGATAAGCGTCAACATAAAGACGTCGCGCTTCGGTGGCGTTCCCATTAGCACGACCATACATGAAATGCATGTCTGTTAATTCTGCGTTAGAGTAACCAGCCATAGCGAAAGAAAACTTGTGCACTGAGAACAACTGTCAAATACGTACTGTTTATTTCACTAAACATCAACCAACTATTATAAGAAAATACACAACGTTTTTGCAAAATAAAAAAAGGGGCTAAAAAACATAAAACATTCCATATCTCCGCAACCGTTACTTTGCGGACCCATGTTTATTGAGACTTTTCTGCTTATTTTGGTTCATACTATTACCTCCTTAAATATGGATGTTAGGATTCTTTATATTTCATTTTGTTTAAAAACAGTGTAACACCAATATTGTTTTAGTTTTGCAGTTTTGTGCTGATTTACAACAAAACCTTAAGTTGCGGAATTATGTAAGTGTAAGTGCAATGCAATGTTAGAAGTATTTATTAAGAAACAAGTTTTACTAATTTGCATCGTTGCTTACACAAAAATGGCAGTTTTAAGGAAGATGCAGCAGCGGGATTTGATCATAATTACGGAAAACCATAAATTGAAGAAAATGTTTAAACGAAATTGTAGAGATGAAACAAGCACGAGAAAAGTTGCCAAACTGTTTGGAAGATTTTGAATAAGGAGCAGTTATATCCTTACCATATTGAGTGAGTGCAGTTACCGCGCTAACTTTCCAAGCCGCGTTTTTGTCAGTGCTATCTTTAAAAAGTTGCCGAAAATACTTATATTGATAAGCAAATCTTATTTCCTGTTGAGGCAAACCTTTCTAGAAGTTCAAGCCAAAATTTCCGCAACAATCGTTTATGGGCTAGGGAGAATCCTCATGACATTACTGAAACACATTTTCAATATCTGTGTATGGGTGGGAATCATATGTGATCATCTCATATGACCATTCTTTCTTCCAGCTACATTAGATAGTAATAGTAGATATTAATAATTTTTTAGAAACTTTGATCGTGGAAATTCCTCTGTTCTTAAGAAATCAGATGTGATTCATGCACGATGACGAGCCAGCAGCGTTTTAGGGAATATTTTAACCAGGTCTATCTTAAATGAAAAGATTGAAGACGACCACAGCATGGCCCTCTAGATATCTCTTATTATGCACATCAAATCATCACACAGATTGTGAATGATTTTATAAATCTCATAACTGCCGTTTATAACATGGTCCGCAATACGCCTGGAAGTTTTGAAAGAGTGATTTCCTTTATGAGAAAAAGTGTAGAATCCTATCCATAATGGTCCGCGAAGGGCATTTTCATCAATTTTTATCATTTTATATAAATGTTTTCTTCCATAATTCTTTGAATAAAAAATAAACGTCGTTCTTAATTGAATTAATATTATTTCTCTGAATAAACTTAAAAATTGCATTATTGTCTAATTAGTAGTTTCCTCTTAAAAAATGATTTTACTTAAAACTGAAATATATTTTTGTTTAGAAAACTTTAATATGCCAAATGTAATTAAAATTCGAAAAAATAACCACACAAAAAAGTATGATAGTATTTACCCCAAATCCCGTGTTTTACAATCTTTGGTCATTAACTCAACTTTAAGGTATAACAATTTTCATTTACGTGTTTTTAAAAGCTTCGAAAATATCTGAATACCCTGTACACTGAAAACTAAGCATTTTAGACCACATGTAGTTTGGGAACTGTATAATACTAAATTTTCCTGATATTTTTGAAGCAACACATCCCTGATTTTCTTTATCGGCACCTTCAGACTTTACCGTGCTTTATTTTCTCGAGAGGGATTTCGGCAGTCAGATTTGTTCGGAAAATTTATTGAAGCCGCTGCGATAACACGAGTAGATTTGCTATCTAACCTAATCCTCGTTGATGAATTAGCTTTATAGATAACTGCCGCTCAAGTACGTCTTTAAAAAAATTATGCAATTATGTAACGAACATTAATCCGCAAATATGTATGTACAGGGTGAATTATTATTAGGGAAAAGCATCTTGTCTAAAGAAGTAAATGTGTTATGTATTTAATAATTGGTGTCAATTCATGATAGTCATCAATTCTTCTATAAATTAAAACACAAAGCCAATGATATTATTTTCTGTACAATTTACCTACACTTGCACAGACCACAAGTCTTCCTTTAGTAAAATATACTTTTACTTAAAATTATAACAGAAAGCTAACAGTGGCAATTATTAGATATCAATCAAGTTATGTAAAGAGATGGTCGATCCCTGTCTATTTTTGAACAGCATTTGAACATACTATGTATTAGTTTCAGTAAGAAACACTTTTTACTCAAGTGATTCATATTTATTACTTTTATTTTTACATAACAGTACAATTTTACGGACATGATGTAGTTAGACCAGGAAGAAAGATACGTTCCATCAAGAGAACTTTATAGATGAAGACGGATGAAATTGAAAGCATTAAGAGATTGGCAATTCCCTCTGGAATTGAGTGAAATAGTTCAGTTGGCAGCTAATGAGTTAAAGAAATTTGAGATGTTTACACTAAAAAGGCTCGGAAATCTCAGAATAACAGAGTTTATTGTGATAAGGGTACGACCTCGGGTACGACCCATACACAAATTGCAACAAAAATTGTTGCAGTTTCTGTATGATACTATGCAAGATTAAAAAGTTCTTAGTTAATTTCTGAAATTAGTTATAATTTTAGCATAGTGTCATACGACCCTAACAATTTTACTGAATTTATATATACAGGATGTTTCATAATATTATGAAGGATGATGAATCTACGCATAATTTTAAGTAAAAAAGTTCATATAAACATATGTCCATAAATGTTTCGTTACCATGGTACAAGGTGTTAAAATTTCAATAATTTTTCTGTTTTTTCTTTGTATCTCACAGTTTTTGAGATATGGTGTTCAAATTTGGAACGTAGACTAACTTAGATTACAAACATCATTAGCTCTTCCTAGTATTTGTCACGATCTACAAGGTGATACCTTTTCTGGGGTCGGGCCTGCATTCAGCCCCCCAACTTTCTTCCGGTACGCCACTGATCCTTTATAGAATATGGGCTTAATTCCCTGTTCAATTTAGAAACTTTTTTGTCTCTTGAAGTGTTTCCGTATCTGCTGCTGTTTTCGAGCAAAAAAATAATAAATATTGATTTTTTGTCGCTAAATTAATAGCCGGATCTCATTCTCTACTTAGTAGAGGATTTTGGTAGTCCACGGGTCTCTGGAGGACCTCCATCCCCTCCCAAGTTTTTAGGAACATTTAATCTCTAATAATTACTCTTATGTCAAAGTGTAATTTGTTATCTTTCCAAAATGTACGTTTGGTGTGCAATTTCGTATTAATATTTCAAATGATTTTTTTTATACATAATACCGTTTGCCTTATTGTAGTTGTTTGTGGGGTTGAAAAGAGGCCCGACCCTAGAAAAAGTATCGCCTTGTAGATCGTGACAACTATTCGACACGGCTAATAATGCAGGTAATCTAAATTATCCTACGTTCCAAATTTGAGGTACCCATCACAAATACAAATAAAAAACAAAAAATATTGAAATTTTGACACCCTGTACCATGGTAACGAACAAACACAAAAATGACACTGATTTGTGTCCAATAATCATTTGAAAGTGACAATTCAGTAGTAAATGTCCATTTTCTAAGTTGTGTACTATTGTGTACACTGAAGCACAACCTTTCTCATCACCGGTTAGCGTTTTTGGCAAAAACCAACAGATTGAATACGATAGAAATCGAAATAAACTGTATGGAGAAGTTTACTCATAAAAATCTTTGATGCACAAACAATGTGAGGTCGTTAGGTTATTTTGTCAAAGGGTGAGCACAAAAAATGATGGGAAGTGTCGGTTCCAGAAGGGAAAGGTAATAAGGTAAGTTTAATATTTCGTTCTAAAAAAACTAGGCGACAATTTAGTCAATAACAAACCTCATTTCCCTTATAGCCCTTATTTATTTATAAGCAGTGTTTTGCACTTCACTGTTTTACTATTAATTAGACCTCAGAAAATAGATAATAAAATATTTATAAATAAAGAATGTTTAGTAATTCAATAATGAGGACAACGTTTAGGAAACTCTGGAAGATCGCGACTTATATAAACTTGATAGAAAATACAGCAATCCTCGCTAAACGATTGCCGTAAGTTGGCAGCCTCGCAGAAGGCGATTTAAAGTATTTCGAGCAAATTCAGCTTCTATAACTTCTTTTACATTTAGTTTTTCGCTTTTGAGGCAACTAAAACGTATTCACAGAGCCAACCAAATAAACAAGCGTATGTACTACATATTCTACATTTCTGTTACAAAAGTAAAACCCTCTAGAAGCGCTTTAGTCGTCTTCCGAGAAGCCGTAGCCTAAAACTAGGTGCAACAGCAACGCTAATCATTTTAGATAATATTACGTGATTCCTACACAAACTTTTAAAATTATTTTATAAAATCAATAAAAAATAAAAATATAGATTATTCCCTATACTTTATGGCTTTAGGGCAGAACGGTATATCACCAAGCTTAATTTATTGCTTCTTTACTCTTTAGCATAAAAATGTATTTTTATTTGATCCAGATTACCGGTCTATAAGGTAGTATGCAATTCATCAACCGGGAACCAATAAAATCGTGACAGGCGATTAGCGCGAGTGTCGCAAATTTTATTACACATCTGCGAAGAATTTAGAGGTGAACTTTTCAAGATAAACAAGATGATGCAAATGGAAGGGGACTTACGTTAGATTTGGAAATAGAATTGCTCTCTTTTTAGATGATTATTTTTGGAGATTTTCTGAAAAGCAGAGTCCCTGCATTGAAAGACGATTTTGCCGTACTTGTATGTTAAGATTACACATTGTATGTTAAGATTATGTAAGAAAATATCTTCAGATAATTATCATATCTAGTAGAAATACGATACCACTGGTCCATTTTAATAATGGAAGCCTGTCGGAAGTAAGCATCAATTATTATGAATAAATTGAATTCTCTAGTTCTCTTGAAATTAAACATTCTAGTTTTTATTTACTATTAAAAGCGTACTATTCATTGCTATGAAAAAATAATAATAATATAGTTCTTTATAGTACAAGTAGAGAAAAATTCATAAAACTTTGAATTTTGTCCCAACTACAACATAATATGTAGAAACTAATTTGTTTTTACAAGATATAATTTAGAAAAATCTTGAAAACAATTGATAATGTTTTCAGGTTAATATAGCGGTAGAAGAAACATTTTTGGAATGTTTTCTCTCAAAACCATGGAGTTATTTTGGATGATTTAAAAAAGAAGCGACACATTTGTTATAAAATGTTTTAACAGGTTTTCTGTATGTTATCAGTAAAAACATACATTTTGACAAATGTAGTAGCTTTTCCCAGATGTTAATTAAAAACAAAATATAATGAATTATGCAATGTATTATTTACAAAATTTATGTTTTTAGGAAAATATTATATTCTAAAGTATCATATTATAAAAAAAAAATTGGGAGTAGATACGTTAATTCATAAAAATAATTCAAGCATTTTTAATAAATTAAAGGTTTACTGATTCGAAATTAACAAAATGTACAAGCAAGTTATATATATTATTCTACTGTAGCCTACCAGAATTTTGCCACTGAATTCCAATCTCCTCTGTTGCTTAAAAAAATAGATATTTAAAGCTTACACAAACTTTTTCTCGCTTTTGCAAGAAAAAAACAGGAACTACTTCGCATGATCTCTTCTGTTCCAGTTCCAAGCTCCAAAAAAATTTTGTAGGTAAGTATTTCTTTATTAATAGGTGACTCCACAGTTGTTGAACAAAAAAAAAACATGAAAATAAAAAAAAGATCAGTGTGAATGTAGAGTATCAAAAACAATCTTAAAACGGCCAATTTAGGAATAGGCAGTGTTAGTGGCAAGCAAGGTAAGAAGCACAAATGACTGGTTGATTTCTATTAGTTTCGCTAGAAAAGAAACGTATCTAATTTAGCAATATACAAAAAGTTAAACAAGGATAAACAAGGGAAGAAGCACAAATAATTGGTTGACTTTTGTCCTTTTCACTGAAAAAGTAACATATCTTAATTTTTTTAACTTTACGTGTAGCATGGACATATCGTACAATGGTTGATCGAGCAAATAAAGTTTGTGTAGTACTTTATGTCGTTTTCTTGACACAATGCTCTTAGGGGTTTTTGTTTCTCGTTTAAACACTAATGGATATAGCAGAAATTTTGTATTTATTTGTCACTTGACATTTCTCTTTCTTGAATCAGTGTTAAATATTGAAAATTTTAGGTACTCTTACATGGGAATCAAAAACGCTATGAATTCAATTAATTGTTCTTGAGGTTGGATTAGTGTAAATTTCAAAAAAAATTGATGAATTCCAAAAATTTTAAGTTTATTAGTAATGTTAAATAGCTACGCATTAAAGGACACTTTTAACAAAGTTACTTTTTACATACAAATAGTCACGAAAGGACGAAGTACTTTTATAAATAATTTGGACGCTGCATATATAAATGTTTATGACTTGAATTCTCTGTATTTTGCATCTCAATGAGAAGCAATTTTTGTAAGGTTAATTGTAAAATTGCGTTTATTTTTTTGAGATTGCAAAATACTGTAGATCAAACAAACGATCATCACGAAAGTATCAAAGTTTTCAGATTTTTATTATTTTTACATCTTTGTCATGCTGACATGAAGCTTATCATTTCGTAACAGTAGCAAATATGATGTGCCTAATAAAATTATAATACAAGTAGTTCTAATTTCAGAATTAGACAAAATAAAAAATATATTGACTTTATTTACTTCCACATTTCTTGTAAAAAAAAACTCGTTCGTGCTCTCGTACTATGTAAACTGTAGCTTTTTATCCCATGTGGAAGACAATTTATTGATATATTATATACCTATCCGTCTCAAATTTCAGTAAGGATTTATATTGAATGCGACAAAGTGATTTTTATCTTTAAATCTAAAAAATTAATGAGATTGGTGACATCTAATTAATTACAAAAATAGCAAAGCTATTTATAAATATCTTGAAATTGTTAATTCGAAATAATAATGTTTTATCTGATTTTTTCGAGAATTTAGAACAATAAAAAATTGCGTGTGGATAAAAAGATCACCAATTTCAAGAATAAAGAAATAACATTAAGTACTAAATGCTTGATTATGCCCATCCATTATTTATTATTTTAACTGTCTACAAGTAGACCCAAATGACTCAAATCTTGGATTGTAAAAATTGTTATTAAAAGTTATTCGATAGGACAGATGTTTATAAATGACACAGCGTATACGGAGTGAGTCAGAATATGTAACTTCGAATCTGAGAGTATGTGGTAGTATTTTTGATAGTAAACAAAGTTGTTCATATGATTATTGTTAAAAAAATTTCTCTCTTCGATATGCAGGGTGATATGGTTTAAAAAATGTCTATTTTCTACATTCTTTAACATTGTAGATTTTTTCATTATTTCCTGAGATAAATAAAATCCTTCCATATAAAAGTTTCCTCCCATATAAAAAAACAGATTTTTTAAATTACGACGTTTCAGGAATTTTGTCCCTTTTGTCCCATCTTCAAATTTTACAAAAAACCTTGTTACCATACAATAGACTTATCTGTTTTCTTCTTTGCTCAACTTTTATTTTTTTTAAATTGTTGTTGTAGTTTCCTAGAAGTTACATTTGAGGATGGGACTCAATTCTCGAAACATAGGTAATTTTAATAAATCTGTAAAATTTATGCATGGAAGAATTTTGTACATGACCGCTGTTCCAGAAAATAATAAAAATATAAAAATAGCATATATCCCGGTCCGGATATTTTAGGATTTATACATTGTTGCAATTATGGAATCGGTTAAATATATTGTAAATGGAGTCCTACGGAATTTATAATATACAGCAAAAATTTAAAAAATTAAACAAAAAAAGTAAAAGATGAAAACGGAAAAATATTTTTGTATGGTAACGAAAAGATTTCTTGTAACATCTGAAGATGGGAAAAGAATTCCTGAAACACGTAATTTTAAAAAATCCATACAATTTTATATGGAACAATTTTATTTATGACGACTGCCCTAGGAAATAAAAATGGTTTACATCTCGTCGGGATATTTATACGTGTCACAAAATTTCCTCAACTAAAAATTTGCATTGTGCATAACCTCCTCTGCAACCACATGTTCTTGGATTGTTGATATTTTAGTTTTCGTGATATTGTTATTTGAGTGCAACGTGTTTAAGTGTGACAACTTTCAACGTTCAACAACAACAACAACAACGTTTCAACTTTTGAAACAAATTTACGGACATAGGCGTAGCCAGGATGGAGCCACAGCCCCCCCCCCAGGTTTAAGTTAAAAAAATTACATAAGACCATTGTATACTATATGCGACAGTTAAACAGGTGAATATTGGATATAAAACGCGTATTGCTAGCACAGTTGTATAGTGCCTATAAATCTTATTCTTTAATAAATTATTGTATAACTAGTATACAACTTTTTTTATACCCTTTTACGAAATAATAGCAATAACTGTTATTAAAGTGTTCCATATCGTTATTAGAACATCTAGTACTGGTTATAAGTTTTATAATAATAAATGTATTAAACTGTTGTATACTCTGTATGAGTTAAAAACATATGTCATTAAGTTTTCAGAAATTTTATTGGATAACTGTAATTACAAGCTAAGGTTCTAATGTAAACATACATAAAACATACTTTTAAGCATTAAAAATGATGACAAATCGCTCCCAAAACTGTCCAGTTTATTTTCTTAGCAACGATGCACCCGTATTTTCTTGTATTACATGAGAATTTGCACTATAACTCTTCCACCTTAAGAATGAAGCATCCCCAGAAAGGTTGAGCTTCTTTCCATATAATTTTATTTCCTCTGGTTGATTGACTTTATACCCATGCTCTTCTTTGTCACCGTTAACCTTCTGTTCCTCCATCTTATGTAAAACTTAACATCAGCGATTTCTAATAGGACCTACAAAATAATAATTTTTAAGATTTAGACAAGATTTACATTTGAAAAAACAAAACAATTACAAGCCATAAAACAGTTAGATACTTACATAATAATTTTCCATTTCACACAACGCGATATGATCATGTATCCCACAAAACATGTGCATATACTGTCCATTTTCATCAAACTAGACGTGTGTAAGTCGATGCACAGCGGACTGTCGGAAATTTTACGATTGTTGTATTTTCTCTTCTTGAGTAAAGATAATAAAGACGTTGTGGTTTTGTGTGTTTATTTTGACAATGATTGAACATGTATGGACAATAAAAGTGGACTGTATAAGATAGTTGAGTACCGTTCTGCTTCATGCATAGCATGCTACTGAAATCTTAGAAGGGATGAGCTCGTGCGGCGAACCCTAAATCAGCGGCTGGAATAGCCAGGTTTCTTATTGAGTCGGCGCACTTCGCTCTCGGGTCTGACATATGATTATTATTACAAGACTATGAATATAACTTAACAACGATCATAACCGATTATGCACCGAGAGGTGACGATCACTTAACCATTATAAGATGCGTTTTACACGTTAAAAACGGAAACATATTCAGTATAAGAACGAATAATTCTGTTAATACAATTGTTATATACAAATTCGGATACTGGTCTTTATACAACAAATCTTCCCTACTATACAACTGGAATATAAAGTCTATAACACCTAATAATGTATAAGTAATTCATTATAACCTTTATTTCATAGATGCATAAGGTGTATTAAGCACCTTCCAGTTAAACTGATTGAATAATGAGTATGGAGATGATTGCTTTTTTTAAATAAAAGTTGTATATTGGTTATAAAAGTTTTAATATTCGCTATACACATTATTCTAGATAAACAGTTTAATAAGCTCATTTCTTTCAGTGTACATTATTACTCGTCGCATTTTCCATCCAATCAAACCAAAAAGTATTTAATTTTAGGAATTCTATAAGTCGATGTGATTTTTTTAGAGTCAAAGGAAAAGTGTTTAGGTTTTGAAGTGGGTGAGCTTTATTTCTATTTTCTTTTAGAGGCCTCCAAAGAGCTTGCAGCCCTGGGCCAACCCTTAGCAGAAAATCCTAGCTACATCCATGCTTACTGAAATGATGTTCTGGGACGTATACGCAATGTTATAGTCTTTCCGATCTCAACTGAAGAACCAAGAGGTTGGCAGTATGTACCAGGTTCGGTCACTGACGCAGCAACTCGGCATTGAAATATTTGAAAAACTTGTTCCCATTTTTATTTAGCCATACAGGTACTTGTATGGCTAAATGGTGGAGGTCATAATTTGAACGTAGCGGTCCCTGTTGAAAAAAACAACATTGACCTTGGAGTGACCTTAAAGGTCGTGGTCAAGGATATGGCCAAGGTCATACTTGAACGAAAAAGGTCCTGCTCTTTCCAATTCCGCAATAAAAAATAGGGGTTCTCATTTGAAAAAACAATTTTGACCTTGAAATGACCTCGAAAGTCAAGGTCGAATACAAGGGCGCCATTGAATAGCCAGGGAAAAATCTTAAAACTTTTGTATTTTCCAAGAAAATGCACTCCTGACGAGTTATTCAGGGGTTTCCATACTTTTGTGCCACCCTGTATAATAGAGATTTTCCACACATTATTTACAAATTATTATAATTTTTTACCTTTAGCTTATTGCTATAGCAGGATCGTATTCGATGCAAAATAGAGCAAACAATTGTCGGTCTTTTATCAAAGGAAAATCGTGTCATCATTTTTAGGACGCGTCAGATGAACCTTTTCAAATTTAAAATGAAATTGAATGTAAAATCTGAAATATCGCATCATTATGCATTGTGTTCTGGTAGTAGCTGTAGTCGCCCAGGTGCATCGAATGTACGAAGTGGTCGCTTATACGTCAAATACTAACCTGGCGAGCTTGGTCGTAAATCAAAGGCCGCCTCCAAAAAACAAGTAAACAACAATGGCGCGTACAGAGGTAAAATGTAGTACATATGTGGAATTTAAAAAACAATTTGGATTTATAATAAATTACATTTAAAATAAATAGTTTATGAGAATAAAGGAATTTTTGTAGGAACAGGTGTGCCAGCCGTGAACTGATCCCTTCATCCCTTCATAATGCATACAGAAATTATTCAGTTTCTAAACCCCTTAAAACCGTACTGCACTGGATCCCTTGACGGCAATGATTTTTCATTGAATATGATCCTACTATAAACGTTTTTATGCATATTCAACTGACTTCGGAAAGACTATACGAATGGTTTTCATGATTTAAAAGTGGTCGTCATTTGAAGATAATCCTCGACCAGGAAGGTCTTCGACTTCAACTGATGACTTCCACATTGAGAAAGTCAAAGATCTGGTGCGTTCAAATCGTCGATTGACTGTGAGACAAGTTACAGAACATTTCAACTGGGTCATGCCATGAAATGACTGAAAAATTGAACATCCATCAAGTTGCAACAAAATTTATTTTATTTATAGAGAGACGTGATTCTGTGCTTTTTATTATTTAAGTTTTAAGCAAAATTATTAGTGAACAAATGTTTAAATCATTTATTTTCCTCAAACTATGTTTTCTTTTTGTAAAAGTTAGTTTGTCTGGTGTGTCTGAGTATTGTATAAGTACGAATGAATACACTAAATCTATACCAAAATTAATGGACATTGTAATAACACATGAAGCCACTGATGAATAGTGTGAGTTAACAGCACATATTTATTTGTATAAATACTTTTAAATGGAGCCTTCGAAGCTATAAATGGAGTCAGCGGTACCAAAAATGTCTCTTCGGAGATATTAATATCATAAGTCAGTAGGCATTTGAATGTATTATTCTACCAATCGAATATTCATATCAGGATTATGTACTCAAATATCCTCTGCAAATTTGTAAATACCCTGTATTGTACATTTATTTTGAAGTGACTAGTCACAACTATTTATTATAAAATCAAAAAAAAAACTTACATTGGAGATAACAGGATTTTAGCTTTTCATACTTATACATCCTCTTTCCTTCCTTTCTAAAATAAACATGAACATTTTCAAACGAAATTGTCCTAATATGTCAAATTGGATCAAATTGGATTGCTATTATATATCTAGAACTGGCACAATATAAGTGATTTTTTCTGTAATTAATTACATTTTTCTCAATTTAGTTTGAGAAGTAACATTATTATTGGAAAAGTTTTGTTAATTCTAGAACGATGCTAGCACTTCCCTTTAAGAAAAGTTATGTAGGTGTATTTCTTACAATGTTAAATCTACTTCTTTATAATTCATTATTAGTTAAACTGTATTCCGCATTTAATTTCGAGTATAGTTATTTCCGCATCAGGAGAGTGTTCAGTGTTCACTTAAGTTACCCCATTACCCGGGTGATAAATGAAGGATAAGCCTCCGGGGAATTACTCGTTCAATGATTTTGTGCACAGCGTTGGTTATCTGTTGAATGCATCAACATTTAATTAAAATACATTGAATTTCGATGGTTGGCTGTAAACTCTGTACGTATTCCTAGCCTATAGGAAGTAAGAAGCGTGTGGTCTGTATTTATTGTATTATTATGATTGGTAATAAGCTACTTTAATTGCTTGCTTGTATTACAACAAGGGCATATGTTGGAGGAGAAATTATTTTTATTCTCTATTAAATTCCCCGTTGCCCTACCTTGTTTATTGCAAACAGTACCAGCTACTACTTTTTTTAATAGTGCTTTTGATACAATATACAGGGTGTCCCTTTCATGTTTCAAAAAAGTTCCTCATGGTAAAATGATGGGGGTAGTTCATGTAACGTTTTTTTCTTAGACGCCCTGTTTTCGAGATACAGTGTGTTGAAGTTGTTACTTTCCAAATGGTTTTCCTTAATTATCTTTAAATCGTCCAAAAATAAAAATGTCAAAACTTGTACACGAGTAAACATCAACTGTGCGTTAAGAATAATGAGCAAATGGTTTCTTTCTGAAAAGCAGTGTCGCCGATACAGGTAATTGGAGGGGTATAATCGTTAAAAAATATGTTAAAAATCAAAATTTATTACATTTCTAAACGGTTCTGTAAACTCTAATGCATACTACAAAAAATGGCATACTTGTCGAAATTCGGTAGCATGTACCATTTTCGAGAAAAATGAAGTTGCATTTTTTTGCTCAAATAAAGCGGTTTCCTCATTCGCTAAATACGAATCCGAAGTCACTTTGTCGCCAGCACCTACCATTTTCAGTATTCCCAAGTTCTCAAAAAAAAATGGATTCTTTACTAATGTGCTTAAGGACTGTAACATCGTAGAAGCTGGTACGTATTCTGGATTCCATAACCCTACATCGATACTTTTGGACACATGAATATGAATCTAAAGTCAGTTTTGCGCCAGCATTCACCATTTTCAAAAAATGCCTCCAAAGTCTCAAAAAATGGGTTATCTGAGAAAATATTTAAGGATTGTAACCGCGTGGAAGAAGTTAGTCCTTATACTAGATTTCATAACCCTACAGAAATATTTTCTGACTCACTGTACACGAATCTGAAATCAGTTTGGCACCAGTACGCAGCATTTTCGAAGAAATACTCAGTTAATTCATTCATTAATCGGTCGATAGCCGCATGGTTTAAGGCTTAAGATCAGTACTTAAATCGTTCGATTTCCGCGGTCGGTAGACCGTAGATTAGCTATGCTTGTACGGAGGATTGGCACCCTCTGTGCAGGTATGGTAGGAAGAATGTTGGCTTGGGTCAATGTGAGAGATTGACACCGGTTGGCATTTGACCACCCCCTAATTAATGAGGTTTTCCAGGTTTCCTTATTCCTACACTGAATGGTGGTTAGGGCCTACCAACATAAGTCGTTCCTGGGCGCAAATGCGGCCTGCCTAATAATAATATGCCCCCTCCTCTCTCGCACAAGTCTCTGACTTATGGACTAATTGTCGTAGTAAGAATGAGGAGTAGAGATATTATTATTATTATTATTATTCATAAAAAAGACTGTCTTACCAGAAGCTATACAGAAAGATATGTGATTTTCATACAAGGAAACGAGTTCTTCCTGAGAAGAGTATATAGAAGTAGATGATATCTTGCCACGAGGAACTAATGAAAATCCAACTGAAAACGAAAAAACTTTGGCTAAGAAGATGAAGAGGAAGACGAAGAGGAAAAGGAAGACGATATGGTTATAAAGGCAGTAAAATTGGCAATGAAGACGAATATGGGATGGAAAAAAATCAGAGGTAACTGATCTTATTTTTAACCTAGGTTTACCGAACGAAACTTGAACATATAGAGTGTTTCAGTTCGGGCGCATCAAACTTTAACCACAAATGGAACTCAATAAATAATTCAGAATTGCCTGATAAAGCAAGGGTCTAAGTCTCACCGTTTTCTCTGTTCAGATCCATATTGGTCGGTTTTTTAAATCATATTATTTATGAAATCTTTGGTATGCTTATAACAAATTGACTCAATTTGGTGTAGTATTAACATTTACACATTAATTTACTGTAAAATTTACAAATTTTTGTATGTCAGTGGCGTAGGAATGGTAGTAATGCGGAATTTTTTTACCCCAACTTCTACGCCAATGACCTAATAATCATTTGGGATTCATTTTTAGATTCCATGGACAATTCTACATAAAAAAGGCATACTTTCATCGTTTACCGAATATGTCAGTTGAATGGGAGACCGTTCTTCTGATAAAGAATAGTGAAGATTGACATCTGATAATATCTATCTGTCTCGCGAAACTATTAACCAGGTTTCCATTTAATGACAGCTCAAAGAAGGCTTCATTTTTTTGTTATGTTTCTATCTAAGCTCGGAGTAAATGGGGTAATTAGTATTTTCGGATGTAGAATTCGCTATAATTTTTTATTTTATTTGAAACCACCAAGAACAAATATTTTTCAAATTTCTCCAATAAATGTTATTTATTCGAATTACTGTCGTTATCAGGATCATGTTGATATTTTTTGTAGTAATGCCTTCTTTCTTGTTCTTGGACTAGAAGTTTTTCTGTTTATTATTTTTTTTCACAAGCTTATTATTATGTTAATGTAAATTCTATCTATTTTTTTAATCTGTATTATACCTGTCTTAAAATTAGGCCCTGTCCTGTCTTGGCAGTCGTTTCTAAATAAATAAATAAACAAAAAATATGATAGATTTACCAGTCATCATTTTCTCACTTTGAAAAATGAATGAATATTGAATTCACAACCTTTTAAAATCCAAATAAAAATAGAATTTACATTATTAAAAAAACAAATTAAATGTTTCTCCATGTTTTATTCTATTTACAGCAACCGCCCCATTATAATCCTTCCACAGAAGAACATCTTCCAGCATCCCATCCGTACACAGTCGACAGATCGATCAAATCGTCCATGTGGAAGAGATCAAGCTCATAAAAGTCCAGGAGGCGCCCCACGGTGCAGGTAAGTCGGTAGCGATGAGTTAATTTACCGGAGAAGGCCTGGTGGGAGGCAGACCCCTCTGTAGGGTTCTCTTTGTGTTCACAAGCCACTGGTCCATCGGGGATTATTAGTTTTTGATATACGGCGGAGTCTCAATGGACCAAGTTTACCGTATGATCCGTCAAGTGTCGTACCGGCTACGCGTTTTGCCACTGTAGCGTATAACGGTGATCATTGTCGCAGTCGGCTGCTTGGGAAAATGTTGTCGGAACTTTATGATTCCACAGCCAGAGAATGGGATACTTTTCGTATGTGGTTAGACCAGAAACGTACGAACGTCGGAATGAATGTATCAGTGGGGGTCCATTTGAAATTATTTACAGTTGCTAGTTTATTTAGCGGTTTAGATCTGTTTAAATATGGACGTAAAGAATCTCTTCTTAGTTTAATGAAGTTGTAACCTCTGACTGAGAGTAAGGGGGAATAGGTCACTATTCAGGTTAACATAAAATAACATGATCTTAGAGACGATAGACGATAATTTGATTTCAATTGATTGAAACATGCCTATTAAGTACTGTTATTAAATGTCTTAATAACCTTAATAGTTATTTGCATATCGTCTTCTATCACAGTAAACTTTTCCTGATCTGTAATTTTGTTTTTTCTGTTACTGTTATTCTTTTATTATACTCTTTGTATTGCATTTATGTGGTATTCCAATATTCCATGTGCATGGAACTACCACAAATTTTTGGGGTCAAAATAAAATTATTTAACTACATTTACCAAAGTTAGTTATCTTCACCACTACTGGTCGGCGTCATCAAAGTTGGAAGAAAAATTTTGTTTTTACCAAATAATTCTAGAACGATTTAAATGAAATTTGGTATACTCGACTTTGTGTTCAGATATTACTTTTTGACATCGTAACAAAAGTAATTACGTTTACATAAAAGAAACATAAGAAATAATAATTCTTCATGTTTTTTCTCTCTTTTTTAATTTTGTATATTGATTTTATTTTGTATATTGATCCTGTAAACCAAGGCTCTTTTGTACAGATTTGATTTAATTGTATTATAATCAAAATTTTAATTTATTTAGTAATTCATAGTAGGTATCTGAATTCTACCAGGTATTATTTAATTTTTATCATGATAATTAAATTTGTATCAGAAATTCGTTGATGTTGACTAATAAAATAGTTAATTATGTAAAAACTATTAGGAATGTAAATAATTTACACGAAAGAAGAAAACTTGAAAAAGATAGAGATGATAAAAAAATCAAATTTTAAGCAACAAATATTGGCAAGTTTCTATAAATGCAATTGTTTCGGTTAAGTACTCGGTGAAAAAGTATCATGTAAACACATATACTAGCAAACAAAATTTTATTTACATAAATCGAAGAAAACATTTTGGACCTGAAAAAAAACTAAAATTTTTCGCCCACTACCGACTAATCGAAGTAACTTTGAATAGAGCTTTTAGTTAAAACATTATTTTAACCCCTAGAATCTCTGGTAGTTCCATATGCATATTAATATTGGCACACGCTGGATTTCTTTGCGTATTTTATTTATGTATGTATCTCATTCTTTGTATCCGAGCCGAAAATTGAATTGTTATGTGGAATAAACAAACAAATATAATAATTATGTGTCATTTTTTTTAACGAAAATATTACTATTTTAATGAACTTACATGCACCTCTAAAAACTCAAATTTTCAACAAAAGCTATAAACCTTGTATTACAGGTGATATTAAGGAGTTGATAAAAATTAAAGATAAGGCATTAAATAAATTTAAAAAAACTAGAACTACACATGACTGGCTAAATTTTTAACATTTAAAAAATTTTACTACTTCTACTATCAGACGTGAAAAAAAAAGTTTTTTTATGTTTTTCGGAATCAAGTGCAACGAAAACTTGGAAAAAAATTAATTATTTAAATAAATATTTGTAATAAAAAACTAAATATAAAAATACCACCTGAATTGTCTAATGCGAATTTAATAAATAATTATTTCGTAAGTTCGGCAGTAGTTAACAATAATACAAATGATCTTCACTATTATGATTCTGTTAAATCAGACATATCCTGAAAACTTAAATTCAGAGGTACTACTGAATGTGAAGTATTTAAGTATTTACTTAAGATAAAATCTAAAGCAATTGGTTCTGACGGAATACATATAGATTTCATTGTTTTGTGCTGTCCATTTCTTTTAAAATACATTTGTCACATAACAAATTATTGCTTGGAATTTTCAGTTTATCCCCATGCATGGAAAATGTCGAATGTTATTCCTCTTCGAAAATAAAACACACCTAGAGGACTAAAAGATTTAAGACCTATTTCTATTCTTCCTGCTTTATCTAAAATTTTAGAGTACATTGTAAATGATCAAATTATAAATCATTTAACTATTAATAACATACTGCCTATTGAACAGTCTGGTTTTCGAGAGGGACATAGTTCTACTGCTTTATTAAATGTCACAGACCATATTTTTAGGGCTACAGATTCTGGATTATGTTCGATTTTAGTTTTACTCGACTATTCGAAAGCATTTGACACAATTAGTCATGGCCTTTTGGAAAACATTTTAATGTTTGCTGGTATTGATATATCTTTAGTACAATTTATTTCTAACTATTTAGTAGGTAGACAACAAAGGGTAGTACTTTAACGATATTTCGAATTATATTAATACTAATTGTGGAGAGCCTCAAGGATCCGTATTGGCACCTACGTTGTTCTCATTGTATACATCCTCGTTCCCTAATTTTCTAAAGCACTGTAAAATTCAAATATATGCAGATGATACTCAACTATTCTATTCGTTTCATCCTAATGATGTTCAAAATAGCTGTATTATAATTAATAGTGAACTCGAAACACTTCGTCGAATTTTACTGGAGCACTCTTTGCGTTTAAACTCCACAAAATGTGTTACTTTGCTTTTTGTTAGTCGGGTGAAATATGTCCAACTATTATCCGAGGTTAATATAACTGTTGATAATGTTCAGTTACAAGTTAGAAGTATGAAGTTAAAGTTTTAGGTCTTACTATTGATAGCGACCTTAGATTCAATCAACATATATCAAACTGTGTAAAAAAATCCATTATTATTTTAAAAATATTATACAAATCCAGACATATCTTAAGTGAAAAACTAAAAATTTAACTTTGCCAATCTTTGATTTTATCTGTGTTTAATTACGGTGATACTGTTTATGGTCCATTTTTAACTCAGGCGACATTTCAACGAATTCAGAAAATTCAAAATTACTGCCTTAGATTTATATATGGTATTATAAAGAGAAATCGAGTAAGACACAAGCTAATGAATACAAAATGGTTGGATATGAAAAACACCCGTCTACATCACAGTGCTACTCTCTTTTATGACTGTCATTTTAAATAAATCCCCCCAATATTTGTACAATAAAATCAGATTCCGAACTGACGTTCATAATTTAAACACCAGATTTAAAGGTAATTGAACCCCTCCTTCACATAAAACTGCAACATTTGAAAGATCGTTCAGTTATAATATGCCAAAAATTTACAACGCCCTACCGTTGCCTCTCGTTGTCTGTCAGTTATTTCAAAAAAAAATATAAAGTCTTTCTTTTTAATTCTCAATAACTAATACCTAATTACACTCATATAATTGTTTCGCTTGCGTATCTATTTTGTCTGATATCTTATTACTTTTATTTTTACTATACAGGGTGTCCGCGTTTTTTGTAGCAGGTCTTTCACAACTTGTAAAAAAAGTCCTTTAAAAAAAAAGTTCATGTAAACATATATGTATAGATGCGTCGTTTCGATTTACAGAGTGTTCAAGTTTAAAATGAGAATTGATTTTTTATTCGTAAAACGAAAACCCCTTTTTAGACTTTGTTGAAACTTGGCAACTTTGTTTGTAATAATAATACTCATTTTCTCACATAATTTAATTTGTCCTATTTTCTCCAGTGGCGTCACAACAAGATACCAGCTTGATAAAAATAGAAAAAAATATGGTACGCCACTGCTTTTTGGTAAGTTTGAAATTNAATTTACATTATCGGATTGTTAATGTGAAAATATAAACATTAGACTGTTGACTATTCCATGTTATACGTGTTTTAACGTCACTTTTGAAGAAGAAACTACATGTAATTTTAAAAACCGTATTTCTGTTTTTATAATGAAGGAATAGTAATTATAAGATTGTTTAAGCTTATTAACTAAAAATTATTGCCTACTCAATAAAAAAATATTATTGTCCTCGATAATCTATTACTGATTAATAAAATATTTACTCTCTTTCCTTATAAGATTGTATGCACACAAATTGGAGCCGTTCCTGAAAAATCGGGCGAATGTGGCTGCAGTTTAAATTATTAGACTTGAAGCGTTGGCCGCTAGAACAGCACCTGCCGGGTCCCGTTTCGTGACTCACGCTGGGCGATATTTTTTGTACAAAATCCCGTCCTTAAGTGAAAAACTAAAAATTTAACTTTGCCAATCTTTGATTTTATCTGTGTTTAATTACGGTCACACTGTTTATGGTGCATTTTTAACTCAGGCAACATCTCAACGAATTCAGAAAATTCAAAATTACTGCCTTAGATTTATACAGGGTGATTCAAAAAACCGCTGACAGACTTCTAGGGTAGATAATACATGAAAAATTAAGACGAAAAGTCTTAACAGACATAGGGTCGCAAATGCCTCCTTAACGAGATACAGGGTGTCAAAGTTTCTGTAAAATTAAACATTTTCTGCAATAATTCCAAAATGCCTGAACATTTCTATTTCAAATTTGCTATGCGTAGTTAGCACTTTAAGACCAATGTTTGATGTACTGCTCAAAATTTTATGAGCAGCAGTGTCGTAGAGGCAGGGTCAACGTGTCCCTTTTTTAAAAATATTTTCTACGCCACTGTTAATTTTGTCACTAATTTTGTGTAAAGTGTTCAATTGTCTATCGAATTGGTCTCTTCCAAATTTTGATTAAAGCAACCATTTTTAAGAAAAACACGTTTGTAAAAAATTTGTGAATTCAATTTTATTTTCGTTCATTTTAGTTTCTGCTATTCAAAATAAAATTAAACATCGACTGTTACTAATGTTAATAATAAGTGTACAAGTGAGTTAAGTAAACTAGCTTATAAGCTTCTTTTTGTCATTTTTACGGCTATTTAATGGTATTAATTACGAATATTCATTTGAAGAGATGACAGATATGCATCTATGCTATGGGCTAGCGAATTTTGTTTCCCGTGATGCAGTTAGGCGGTACAGAGAAATGTTTCCTGTACGAAGAACACCACATCGGCAAATGTTTGATAATATCGACAGAAGATTGAGAGAAACGGGTAAATTAAAAGCAATAATAATTAATCTGGACGACGACGTTATGCTAGAACTCCGGAATCTGAGGAAATGGTCCTGAGAACAATATAAAATAATAATATGTTAAGTACCTACCTGACAAATTTCTAGAAATTTAAACATATCACAGTCATCTGTTTGGAGAACACTTCACAAACAACAATTGCACCCTTATCACTTTCAACGTATTCAACACTTACTACCTTAAGATTACCCACCAAGACTAGAGTGGTCACGATGACTGCTTGGCAGGCTTGCACTGAATCCCAATTTTTCCGCGAATATCTGATTCACAGGTGAAGCATCATTTACGAGATGAGGAATAATTAACTTCCACAATAATGATTTATGGAGCGACGAAAATCCTCACGTCATTCGAATAACAATTTTCAGCATGAGTTTTCAATTAACGTTCGTGCTGGCATTATTGGCGACACGCTCATTGGTCCTTTTAGGCTATCAAATAGACTAGAAGGCCAGTTTTATCTTTAATTTTTTAATTAATGATTTGAACAGCTTGTTAGATGAAGTACCACTGGATTGTTTACGTTATTTCATTCTGACAAAATTAGTAGAAACCTAAATTACTCAAAAACTGTAGCTTTAATCAAAATTTTGCAAGAGACCAATTCGATAGACAATTGAACACTTTACATCAAACATTGATCTTAAGGTGTCTTACTACGCATAGCAAATTTGAAATAGAAATGTTCAGGCATTTTGGAATTATTGCATACAATGTTTAATTTTACAGAAACTTTGACGCCCTGTATCTCGTTAAGGAAGCATTTGCGACCCTATGTTTATTAAGACTTTTCGTCTTAATTTTTCATGTAGTATCTTCCCTAGAGGTCTGTCAGCGGTGTTTTGAACAACCCTGTATATGGTATTATAAAGAGAAATCGAGTAAGACACAAGCTAATGAATACAAAATGGTTGGATATGAAAAACAACCGTCTACATCACAGTGCTACTCTCTTTTATGACTGTCATTTTAAATAAATCCCCCCAATATTTGTACAATAAAATCAGATTCCGAANACCCCACAAAATGTGTTACTTTGCTTTTTGCTAGTCGGGTGAAATATGCCCAACTATTACCCGAGGTTAATATAACTGTTGATAATGTTCAGTTACAAGTTAGAAGTATGAAGTTAAAGTTTTAGGTCTTACTATTGATAGCGACCTTAGATTCGATAAACATATATCAAACTGTGTAAAAAAATCCATTATTATTTTAAAAATATTATACGAATCCAGACATATCTTAAGGGGGCGATTTAGTATGTATATTTTTTCCATGTAACAGAGCTTCAGATGAGGACACAAATCATCGAAGAAACTAACATAATTGAATATTATTATATATCAATGTATTCGCAATGGTTCCCGCTAGTGAGTGAAATAAATTTCAATGCTCATGAGAACAGAAGAATAATTTAAATAAATGCCAAAGTACCTCAATTTTAACCATACTGTTAGTCTGCCAATATATTGGATTTACGACGGAACTAGGTCAGGCACAATAACCAAACTACTTCACTCACTAGAACGGACACTTAGGATCANTTGAAATTTTTCTCAGATTTAGCTATCAAAAATACAACTTTTTTTGTTATTTAATATTTTTCCTATCTGCATCTTATAGATAATGGGACTTACGATTTCTTCAAAGATTCGGATTCAAGTATGAAATCTGTATCAAACTGTCCCTATTTAATCGACTTTGTGTCTCTTATAATTTTTGAGATCCTAATTGTGAACATTAAATTTGGGACACGCTGCATAGAGCACTCCAAATTGTTGTCATTGTCTTAATAACCACAAAATACTGAATTTTTCGGATTACATTATTAATAAGTTATCCTACTTATAGCATTGTCAAATAAGAAATAAATGCTTACACAAAATATTTTGATATCTAACAAACAAAAGCCCTTATCTACAATATAAAAGTTTCTACTTAATCGCAATGAACTCTGAAACGTATTTGCTAAATTCATTAACCACCGAAAGTGCTGATTCAGACGATTTCATTAATATGACACTTTCGTCATCCCCATCCACCCCATCGAATAAAGGCCTAATAAACGTTATATGCGATTTGAATATATCAGAGGTTCGGGCACAAGTGGCGTGAACAAATTTATATCAATATCGTCACCCCCTCGAATAGACACCGTTTAGGCCCCTCGTCACACTAGGTGGAATTCCTGAAACACACGTTGCATCTAGATAACGATCATCATCACTTTTGATCTATCAGCTCGATCAACAAGAAACACTTATAAAAGATATAAGAGAAAACTCTGCCTATTGTAGAATTAAGTACTTAAAAGCATATTTCTGTCTTTAAAAATTTCTCCAAGAGAAGATTCAAAAAGTACCAAAATATATTTTATGATACCTACTATTACTAGTCAAAAAAATTAAAGAATAAAAAAATTTTCTAGGTAATTTACAAAAGGCGAAAAATGGTTGTAAAGCAATAAAAAAAGGAAATTGAAGCTTGAAGTTTCTAATTTCAGGATCTGAAAGTCAAAAATTTTTGTCATTGACCTCCTTTAAGTAATAATAAGAAATCCGGCGGAAAAAAATTTTGAAAATTTTTTTGTCCCTTTCAAAAGGTCCACGGCATTTAATATTTTTTTGGCAAGGTGGGCCTGCCAGATCTTTTAGTTTGATTCATTTTCTTTAATTTGAGCTGTTTAAGAGAGTAGATTTTCTGTAGAATAGTACGTTAGTACCGAGTAAATAATTATAAATAATTACTCTAATTAATTAATTACTGATTATAATTAAAGAGAATTAATCAAACTACAAAACCTGGCAGGGATTGCCATAAAAACTGAATGAAACCCGTGGATTTTTTGAATGGGAATAAAAAATTTTGAAAAAAAGTTTGTTATGATTTCTTAAAGATTGTCAACAACAGAAACTTTTGACTAACAGATCCTGAAGATAGAAATTTCAAGCTTCAATTTGCTTTCTTATATTGGTCTAGTTTAAATGCGCAAGTTACAGCCTTTTGAAAATCAGTTAGAAATTTAGAACCTTTTTCATCCTTTAATTTTTGTGACTAGTGTACAAAACATCTTACAGCAAAATGCAAAGCATGTTCCTGAAGTGATGGATAACCATCTTCAATGTGTTTTTTTTTTAACAAAGGTACACCTTTGAAATACAGTATACATTCTGCAGACTAAATGTATACAAAATTTATTTTTGTACTACCATACATAAAATCTAACTTCAAATGCTTAAATTATAAATATATTTTTATGGATTCATCAAGTCAAGTAGATGTTATTAGAAATTGCTTGATTTAACTTTAAGGTATTTTTTTTTAAAATTAACCTCCCCAACAGTTTGAAAATTGAAAATTATGATATCATATCATACTATAATTTTATTTGGAGGACGCAACTTTACATCAATAAAAAATTAAATTAAATTAAATACCAATAATCCGATGCGAGTCAGAATAATAAATAGGTAAGCATAATTTTAATACAAAAAATATATAAAGGTTTGCCAGCAGTACTAGAGTCCATGTATTTCTTCATTCTTTCTTTCTCGATTTGAATTTAGATGTTGGAGATTTGAATTATTCCAAGTTAGACTCAGATTTTCATATTTTACTCAAGAACAGTGAGTTTCTCAAAGAAAGCACTAGTGATCAATTTTTTTTTTGGAATCGATGAGAAAATTTGCCATGTAAATTCTATTTCTGAACGGGGGTACTACCCTTAATATGCACACCACTGATGGAAAAAATATAAATTTACCTCTGTAGTCGTTTCATTATTCCTGAGATGAATTTAACCCAAATATCCAAGACCCATACAATTGGTTAGAGTTGAGGCATAATTATTTCAAGTTAAATGTCCATTCTATTGATTCGTTCATTTTGAATACGTTTAAAATGATAATTTTTTTCGTAATTTAGAATCATGTATCTCAAAACAAAGAAGAAAGAAGAAGAACGAACGTTATAATAAAAAATATTCTTAAATTTGGAAGTTCTTTCGTTTTTGTCATCACATTAACGTATGTCCTGCACAATTTTTTACTCTTTATTAAGGTAAGCTAATTCAAACAAATCCTATCAAATGAAATCAACACTCTTCGGTACCAGAAATCTAGGTATGCAGGACATAAAACCTCACAAAATTGCTATAGTCTGTTTAGAAATGAGAGAGTAATAAAAGCTCATTATGTATGCAAATCATAAATAAATGTAGTACTGGTGCTTATATTCAATATTTTTATATTATGTATTTTCCGTATAGATGAGGTCTACTTTTAACAAAACTTTGTGCGATCGGACTGTACTAAATTGTAGCAGGTAGCTAAAATTTAATCCCCGACAATCCGTCTTTGTCTATGCCGCTTCAATTTCTCGGTCCATTTCTCTTATAAGTAAACAATATAAAAACAGCATTTCAAAACATGAGGCTACTTTAAGCATCATAACCGGGTTAAGAGGGTTTTTAGTAATTCAAATAAAATTATTCAATATTATTATCAAAATATTTATTTAAATTTAATGAATAGACTTTTATTCCACACAAAAATATATGTATTTTGAAAATTCAAATTATGGTGAGTAAATGTAGTGTTGTATAAATGTACAATAAAGAAAATAAAAAAGTAGGTATATTAAAATTCATCCTCTGAATATTCTGATGAATTATCTTCGTCTCCTAGATTGATAACGATAGGTTCCACAGTAACGTCAATTAAATTATCGAGTTCCCACATTTTCTCCTCTTCTTTTTGTACATGATGTATACATCTTTGCCAGTTATCTGCAGTTACTCGTTCCAAGGAATTTTTTAACAAAATTTTCACGTCACTTAATTTAAACGTCGTATTATTTCGCGCTACATCTCCTTTTACCTGCGCCCAGACTAATTCGATTGGGTTAAGTTCACAGTGATAAGGTGGTAACCGTAGTACCG
The DNA here is from genome assembly GCF_000390285.2 of Anoplophora glabripennis. NCBI lineage: Eukaryota > Metazoa > Arthropoda > Insecta > Coleoptera > Cerambycidae > Anoplophora > Anoplophora glabripennis. The sequence continues at coordinate 408,655 of NW_019416439.1, forward strand.
TTATTTGGCGATTTGTTGCCATTTCATCGATAACATATTTTTTCTGATCTTTATTAAGATTGACAAGTGTCAAAAGTTCCTTTTTCACCATATTTGTTTCAAAAGAAATGTTTTTTCCGGATAACCATTGAATTATATCGGCTTTCCTCCAAGCAGTCGTAGGCGTCCGCTCGGTCTGCCGTGAATGGTAACTGGCATTATCCATGACAATTACAGACCCCGGAGGAATAAGATCCAACATCTGTGTAAAATACTCTTCGAAAACATCTGCGTTCATGTCTTCGTGATAGTCACCTGTATTTTTAGATTCAAATAAAAGTAAACCGCCATCTACAAAACCACTGGCACTACCTATATGTGTCACTATTAATCTTCGCCCTTTACCTGAAGGTGCCTTGAACCCTGTTGAAAGTCCATCCAAAAATGCTTGTCGAAAACTTTTTACATTTTTATCTTGCCATACTTTTGTTACAGTATATCCCTCGTTGACCCAAGTTTCGTCTAGATAATAAATATTCCTCCCTTCGTCACGGAATTTTCTAATTGATCTTAAGTAGGATCTTCGCCAACAAATAATTTCATCTTTATCGATAAGAACTGACTTCCTGTTCTGCTTTTCCCAGCAAAAATTCAACTCTCGTAAGACGGCCCATAATTTGCTTCTACTGATTTTTGGCAAATCGTTGTCCTCTGAAAGTTCACTTAAAATTTTGTTTAGCGTTGGTATTTCTTTTTTAAAATAAAATGAGTGTACTTTTCTGCGAATGACATTTTTGAAGAAATCATCTATAACGACTTTTGACCTCCCTGTAGATGATTTTGGGGGATTTACAGTATCTTGTTCATTTTTTGTTTCCTTTAAAAGTCTGTAGATAGTCGATTTTCCAATCCCTGTCATTTTTGTTAGCATTAGTGTTACCCGATAATTACCTGAAACGAAATATTACCACGCCCATGGCCGGTTCTTATCTCGGGGTTTTATTACTCTCTTTCATTTCCAAACAGAGTATAACTACTGGTAGTGAGGGAAACAACTACTCTGTGTACAATTGCTCATTGATTTGCAAGGTCCCTTTGAATACCACTTGCTGGTAATACTCATTGTTACTGCCATTAAATTACATTTTTGCTCAGTTCATACGAAATCCTCCATGGCGTAGGACATTACCTACATGGCAAACGACGAATGATGTCGTTAAATTCATTTTTCCTCGCATTTTTATTAACCACAACTATCCACTATGAACATTTAATATTAGGTCCGCCAGCTATTCTAGAAATGCTGTCGCATATGGACATTCATCCAGGCTTAACGCCTTGTTTCCGAGCCAGATACGCAAACAACAATATACGCGACGGCGCGGCGTCGCGTCGCGTCGATTCTGACTTCAAAGAGTTTAATATCAGAAGAGAAATAATATATCATGCGTCTTGGAATCGATAAATGTATAGGGATGATTGCTACCACCAGGGTTTAATAGCCCAGCAGTTAACCTCTAAATCATAACGATGTATGATCTGAAATGAATGTATATCTAAGTAATTGGTTACACTGAATGCGATTTGTGCGATTTTTTACTCGTACGCACACATCCAATTTCGTGTCACTCAACTTCTAGTTACATCATTGAGTGAGAAATATCCATTGAAAGAAATTGTAGTTGTCCATTTTCAGCGGTACGTTTTAAAATCCTCGTTAATGCAAACGACTAAACAATCTAAACATCCTAAGATGCGGGATAACGTTCTGGATCTTCTTCATAAAATAAATTAGCTGCTAATGCATTGCCACTAGTAAGATCACTTTGTTGCGTATAACACATTTCATCATCAGCGTGGTATACCATTTTAAAGATCACAAGTTGTACATAAAAACACCTGTTGCATATAATTACTTGTGATATGTACAGTGACAACTGTCGCAGCAATACTAATTAATAATAATAATTTTCCCAAATCCAAATAAAATCTAAATTTTAAGCTACACCTTCGAAAGGATGTCCGACAACAGATGTATTTGGTGATAAGTTTATATAAAAAACCCAGCTTACAGTTTGGCAAGAAATCACTCCTTAAGGGCGCCGTATTCTTTTAATAGTGTGTTCCCCAAAGACAAATAATTTCAAACATTTAATAACTGAATAATCTGAAGCTTATCAAATAATAGGAATGTTATCTCATGCCATCTGAGTATTTTCAAAGACGCCGCAGTAAAACGAATAAACAGCTGCAAAGAACGATAAAACCATCAAGGTTTTAGGTAGTGAAATCTACGAAAATACTAACTTTTTTATATATAACTCCACATGTAAATATTCCTATAACATTTACTTGCTTAGTCCTAGATATAAAATTGTTTACTTATAAGTACGTGAAAATAATTCTTAAAATGTGGGGTTAGAATAACAACAAACGCATGTTTTACAAACGCTTTTTTTTAGTTATTATTTTATTTGATTAAATTTAAATAGTAACAATGAATAAACAGAACATCAAGGATTTTATTTTTGTGCTCACTTTTGTTCTACACGTCTGCCTGTTTAAAAATCGCAGGGTAGTTTTATTGTTAATTTTATGTTTTACTATTGAAATGAAATTAACTGATTTTTACAAAAGGAAAGTTTCATGTTTAGTTTGATTTTTATTTAATTTCGTTTATTGATATCATGCAACAAAGCAATAAAACATTTTTCCTATTGAGGGAAATCTCTGAACAAGTAGCACTATACTGTCATTGAACTTCGAAGAGGCATTATTTATCTTTATCGCACACATGCACATATGTAAACTTATCTCTGTTGCATTTCTGCTCTTGACGTGGGGCATATTTGATACATGGATACAATAGAGTCGGTGTAGTGAGTGCGCTTTTTCTTAACCGTTGTTTTGATTGTTTTGTTAAGTAGTATTTTATTTTATTTATAAGAAAACAAGTATATGTTTACTGAATGTGCAATAGTGAATTATTTCTAATAGAACTCTACTAATACTAATACTAATATTATTCCTTTGTAATCGCTTACAAAAAAGGAGACCATTACCATTGTGATATACGTGTTGAGCGACCCCAAAAACCCCGCGGTAACGAGTTTCGGCTAAATTTATAACGAATTTCCACAAAAATCCAGGAGATGATGTGAAAACCGGCCACCCTGGGCACTAGGTACCTCGGAGACCGTTGCCGTCGTGATATTCGTGTTCAGCGACCTCAAAAACCCCAAGTTTCGGCTAAGTTTATAACGAATTTCCACAAAACTCAAGGAGACGATGTGAAAACCGGCCACCCTGGGCACTAGATACCTCGGAGACCGTTGCCGTCATGATATTCGCGTTCAGCGACCCCAAAACCCCCCCGAGTAGCAAAATTCAACTCATTTCCGACAATATTTTCCGAGTCATAAATTTTTCATATTTTAACTCAGAGATGCAATTTTAAATATGCATTTTTCTTATGCACCGACAAACTTTCAGCACGCTCTAACAAATCGAATGCAAAAAACCGCATCACGATCCATCTTACTACACAGATTTCGGAGATTCAGTTCTTCATTTCCTTGACTATTTGAAGACTTATGCGCTCGATTTTTGCTTTTATTGAAGTGAAAACAAAAGAAATGTTACTATGGAAATGTCAAACGAAATTTTTGAGAATTTTTATTTTCAAAATACTGACTTTCTGCATGTTTTAAACTGCATGATCTTTACATATTTAGATTCTTTAGATTTTTCTGCATTTTTTGATACCAATAGCTTCTTTCTAGGTTCACTTTCAAACTCTAACCAAATTTTACTTAATTTTGAAAATTCTAGCAAAATTAAGCTATGCAGCTTAATTTTCTGACTGCATGTCCATTCACTGTCTTTAATATTTACCCTTCTTTACTTTTCTAACAGTTTTTTGAAACTAAACGATTGAAAAGTTTTAGGTTCATCGACTCATCCAGAACTTTTAAAGTTTACACACAAATTTGACCTTTAATTGAAACCTCAATACAGTTTCTGATGTTATGAAGGTCTTTTGCACTCTGCACAAGCTATTTTGCAGTTCTACTACACTTTTAAAACTAGAAATTTGCAAATTCTGACGATAACATAGATCTGTCATTCTGAAACGCTACATGTAACTCTTTACAATGGCTCAGGTTTAATTCCAGTCATAAATATTGTTTGTAGGTATGCTATATTTTAATTTTATACAAGACCCATTGCATGTTACTTATTTATGTGTGAAATTCCTTTACCATCCGTCGATAACTTGTCAAAATTCTGAACTTAGGTATTCCAAATTTGTTTATGTCTGTATATTTATATGATATCTGACGTTTTTTTCTTTTATCCACTATTTAATGTATAAATTTAGTTTTGATCATAATTTTGACAGTTGAGATGTTTCATAGAACGATTTTACATACAAAAATATCCTTCATTTTAATCTTTACTGGGATCCACACCTTTTATGTAAATTTTTTCTATATTACAATTAGATATTTATATTTATTTCAAAAATTTCATATGTTATACTCTGTTTGGAAATGAAAGAGAGTAATAAAACCCCGAGATAAGAACCGGCCATGGGCGTGCTAATATTTCGTTTCAGGTAATTATCGGGTAACACTAATGCTAACAGGTAATGGGTGTACATTAGTATATTTTACTGGATACATCATAGGGCAGGAGCCAGTGTATTGTGACAGATCAATCCAGTCTTAGAGCTGAATATACGAAGACGTGCTAGTGCAGTAGAGTAAAATTCGACTTGTGTTTAGTGACTAAAGTACACTCATTTTATTTTAAAAAAGAAATACCAACGCTAAACAAAATTTTAAGTGAACTTTCAGAGGACAACGATTTGCCAAAAATCAGTAGAAGCAAATTATGGGCCGTCTTACGAGAGTTGAATTTTTGCTGGGAAAAGCAGAACAGGAAGTCAGTTCTTATCGATAAAGATGAAATTATTTGTTGGCGAAGATCCTACTTAAGATCAATTAGAAAATTCCGTGACGAAGGGAGGAATATTTATTATCTAGACGAAACTTGGGTCAACGAGGGATATACTGTAACAAAAGTATGGCAAGATAAAAATGTAAAAAGTTTTCGACAAGCATTTTTGGATGGACTTTCAACAGGGTTCAAGGCACCTTCAGGTAAAGGGCGAAGATTAATAGTGACACATATAGGTAGTGCCAGTGGTTTTGTAGATGGCGGTTTACTTTTATTTGAATCTAAAAATACAGGTGACTATCACGAAGACATGAACGCAGATGTTTTCGAAGAGTATTTTACACAGATGTTGGATCTTATTCCTCCGGGGTCTGTAATTGTCATGGATAATGCCAGTTACCATTCACGGCAGACCGAGCGGACGCCTACGACTGCTTGGAGGAAAGCCGATATAATTCAATGGTTATCCGGAAAAAACATTTCTTTTGAAACAAATATGGTGAAAAAGGAACTTTTGACACTTGTCAATCTTAATAAAGATCAGAAAAAATATGTTATCGATGAAATGGCAACAAATCGCCAAATAACGGTACTACGGTTACCACCTTATCACTGTGAACTTAACCCAATCGAATTAGTCTGGGCGCAGGTAAAAGGAGATGTAGCGCGAAATAATACGACGTTTAAATTAAGTGACGTGAAAATTTTGTTAAAAAATTCCTTGGAACGAGTAACTGCAGATAACTGGCAAAGATGTATACATCATGTACAAAAAGAAGAGGAGAAAATGTGGGAACTCGATAATTTAATTGACGTTACTGTGGAACCTATCGTTATCAATCTAGGAGACGAAGATAATTCATCAGAATATTCAGAGGATGAATTTTAATATACCTACTTTTTTATTTTCTTTATTGTACATTTATACAACACTACATTTACTCACCATAATTTGAATTTTCAAAATACATATATTTTTGTGTGGAATAAAAGTCTATTCATTAAATTTAAATAAATATTTTGATAATAATATTGAATAATTTTATTTGAATTACTAAAAACCCTCTTAACCCGGTTATGATGCTTAAAGTAGCCTCATGTTTTGAAATGCTGTTTTTATATTGTTTACTTATAAGAGAAATGGACCGAGAAATTGAAGCGGCATAGACAAAGACGGATTGTCGGGGATTAAATTTTAGCTACCTGCTACAATTTAGTACAGTCCGATCGCACAAAGTTTTTTTAAAAGTACACCTCATCTATACGGAAAATACATAATATAAAAATATTGAATATAAGCACCAGTACTACATTTATTTACGATTTGCATACATAATGAGCTTTTATTACTCTCTTTCACTTCTAAACAGACCTTTTTTTTATACGTTTTAAGTTAACATGAGAACAAATCATAACAATACTAAGTCATTTCACTCAATGGATTCACCCGTACCTTTATTGCTTTCACTTACACCGATTTCTTTAGTGTATATTGCACTGAAAACGTTACTAATATTTTTCAAAGCGCCATCTATGAATGCGGGAGTATAAATCTCTCTCTCCCTCTCTCTCCCCCCCCCTCTCTCTCCATCTATCTCTCTCTCTCTCTACCTCTCTCTACCTCTCTCTACCTCTCTCTCTCTCTCTTTCTAAAAACATTTAAATTGTAAGTACCAGTATCTATTAATATCTTTAACTTTAACTGCTTTGTTTATTGAATATCTTTTGTTAAATTTATGCAGATTTTGGTAATACACATTTTTATTTACAATTTAAATGAATTTCTCTCGTGTACAATGGAATAGAAATCAAAAGTGGATAGAGAGAGAGAGAGGGAGAGTGGGAGTGAATCCTAATTTCAGTGCAATATAGTGTTCTCTGGTGTTTTAAGAGTTGCTCGGAGTATAGTCTGAGTAAGAATACTGTAACGTTGTAAAAGTAAGTGGAATTGAGGAAAAAATTGATGTTATTTAGGAATAAAATTAACATGTATCGGAATTAACTAAAATTTCGTTACACAATTAATAATAACCAAAATAATATTGTACTTAAGAAAAAAATCTTTGAAGCTTATTAAACTCCTTGATAAACATCTTTTCCCACCGCTATTTAAATTTAAAATTTTGATATCAAGTATCCTATTTTACGACCTATTCAAAGAGGAATTATTACTTTCTCTCGTAGTAGTTCTATGCATACCGAAGTACTTTTAATATCATATCTCTTTCGCCGTGAGGGTTCATAAGGGCAGGACAAACAGCCAAGTCGAAAAAGAAATATATGTACACAAATAGTCGGAGCGCTGACAGCTCTCATATCTCGTGTTCCGCGCCCGGAAAGCTCCGGCGGCGTGTCGCGAGATGCCAAACAGCCGACCCGGATTGAGTCGGGTATTGAACGGCGAGGATAAATCTTATTATTGTCGAGAATGAGACGGAGTCAACATCGGTTTGGCGGAGGCGGAGACGGAACGTCTAAATTAAATATTGCGGCGCGGAGTCGTTCCTGAGGGGCTTTACATTGCGTCGAGGCAGACTTAGGAGGTTCCAAGGTGACGGTTCTGGTGGAATGGAACAGGATGAGACCGCAATACGCGCCATTTTAAATATTAGTGTGAGGTGAATAAAAAAAAAATCTTAAAAATGTCAAATCTAAAAAATCTTAACTGAAATTCATTTAGATTATTTTGTCTATGTGGGTATGTAAATTGTATTGGAACATTGAACAGTAAAATGTATAGAAAAAAATTCAGTTTAAGTTGAATGAGAACAAGTGCACAAAGAAAAAAAAATTGAGTAAAAAAATCGAGGCAGTCGACAAGCAACGTCAGAAGCCAACTAATGGATGAAAAATTGGAACAGCAGCTAAAAATGTTGAAAGAAAATATACAGAAGAATATGCAAAAGAAAATACAACATTTACAGATTCAAGAAACATAAGTCAGAATAGTCGAGGAAATAAAGCACTAAAAACGGCCTTACCTACAAAATCTGAGCAAAATCTGTGCAATAAGATCGTGATGCAGTTTTTTGCATTCGATTCGTTAGAGCGTCTAGAAAGTTTGTGACCCTATCAATGAGAAATGAAAATAGCATCGGTGCATAAGAAAAATGCATTTTTAAAATTGCATCTCGAAAAATTAAAAAATGAAAAATTTATAACTTGGAAAATATTGACAGAAATCAGTCTAATTTTGCTACTCGGGAGTCGCTGAACACGAATATCACGACGGCAACGGTCTCCAATTTACCTAGTGCCCAGGGTGGCCGGTTTCGACGTCGTCTCCTGGAGTTTTGTAGAAATTCATTATAAACTTAGCCGAAACTCGTTCCCTCGGGGTTTTTGAGGTCGCTGAACACGAATATCACAACGGCAATGGTCTCCGAGGTACTTAGTGCCCAGAGTGGCCGGTTGCCACGTCGTCTCCCGGAGTTTTGTGGAAATTCGTTATAAACATAGCCGAAAGTCGTTACCTTGGGGTTTTTGAGGTCGCTCAACACGAATATCACGACGGTAACGGTCCTCGAGGTACCTAGTACCCAGGTTGGCTGGTTTCTGTGACAACTATTTTATTCTTAATTATTTTTTATTATAAAAATATATTTATTCATTACAAAAAACACATGTTTTCAAAACATTATACTTAGATATCTTTACTTCACGCTATAACTTGGAGCGTATCCGTATATACTAGTATGTGTAAGAGTATATATTAGTATATATGTAAGAGTAAAACATGGAAACAGCGACCAGCGATCGCAGTCCTTACCTAAAATTTCAGCAATGCTACCAACTGTATTAAAAGCGCCAAATTAAAAAAAAAAAAAGTTTCGGGTAATTTATTTAGATATGCGATAAAGCTTATGAAGAAGACAGCGGTACCTCGGAGACTATTACCGTTGTGATATTCGTAAGTTTATAACGAATTTCTACAAAATTCCAGGAGACGACGTGAAAACTGGCCACCCTGGGCACTAGGTACCTCGGAGACCGTTGCCGTCGTGATATTCGTGTTCAGCGACATCAAAAACCCCGTGTAGCAAAATTTAACTCATTTCCGTCAATATTTTTCGAATTATAAATTTTTCATAATTTAACTCTTCGAGTGCAATTTTAAAAATGCATTTTTCTTATGCACCGATGCAGTTTTCATTTCTCATTGATCACATAGGGTCACAAAATTTCTGGACGCTCAAACGAATTGAATGCAAAAAACCGCATCACGATCCATCTTACTGCACAGATTTCGGAGGTTCAGTGCTTCATTTCCTCGACTAGAAAAAAAGGGCTGAAATAGAAAATTCGGGAAGGAAACTAGAAAAGGAACGAGAAGAAATGAAACAAGCAACATTAAGAAAAGTGGACAATAAAATAGAAGAACATCAGAAAATCAATCATCAGATATTCACCGAGTTGAATGGAACATAAGAAGAGCCGATTATCGTACAAATAAATGCTAAGAACATGGGAGAGTTTATGAAATTCTATGAAGACAACAGAGTACAACCACTATTTCAGCTGATTTTCTTCTCGTTCTGTGACTGAAGTAATAAGTTTTATTTTTCGAAATAGTGGCACTTTATTTTTTAGTTTATTATGAAGGGTCAAGTCAAAAATAATAGGTTACGTAAGATTTATTAATACGTTGTCAAATGAGGCGCTAAAAGAAACAAAGTACGTAATTAACAAAGTAAAGAGGAAATTAATAAACAACATGTGCACATCGAAATTGGCAGCAGCAACATTAAAAAAGAAACGGTAATTTTGCTAACATACGAAATATGTTCATTTACTGGTGTAATCACTACTACTACTTGTTTATATTTAAGGTGGTATTAATACGGAAAATTAACACTATAATATACACACTACACGAAAACCACAAAATGTTTATTACCTCCCAATATATTTTGATTGTTTATATTTTAAAATAGCTTTGCCTTCTTGATATCTGAAAGTTGGAAATAATAATCGTTTAATCTAGGGCATATTTAAACTTTTAGCTAAAAGCAACAATTCTTTTCAATTCTCAAATATCGATTACTTCAATTTTAGACTGCCACAACTCCCGTTTAATCAATCTATTTTGTTATAATTCAACCAGAGATCCAATGGTTTAACTAAAACCTTAAAGTTGATAGCTTATAAGAATTAATTCTAAAACTTAAAATGAGATATGACTTCATCACCTCCAACACTTTAATATAAAGACAGCGGCTCATAATATAAATCGCTCTTTGAAACAAAGACAATAGTTGTATAGACTGGTTGCCAAGACTGTCGGTTTAGACATTTTGACGTTTCTAAACATATCGCTCTTTTCTGACTAAAGATTAAGTCCTCTAGTCGGTAGTTTTTTTGCTATGCGCACTGTTTCAGTGCACAAAGTCCAGTCCATGATTTAAAATATGTACAAACCTGTCATATTCCGGTCCTTGATGTTTACGTATGAGTGGTTTCTAAATTCTCACTTGTTTTAATCACTTGTAAAGATTGAAATTATCTTTATTTCTTTGGATTGCTCTCTGTACACGGAGGCTTTGAGTGGATTGATGTTACAGCTTGTTTTGTGAAAAACTACTCCTATTTTCCTTGAGCTGCAATGGATGGTATTTCATTTTATTTCCTTAAGGAGGTTTATCGGGTACGGAGGAACGTCTAAAATCTAACGAGAGTTTCTGTAGATTCGCTAGTGACTAAAGTAGTAAGCCTTATGTTACACCTTCGAAACAAATAATACGCTACTTCGAGAACCGCGGCGTTGCCGCTATCACGCGTATGGAGGTTAAGTTAGTCAACGACAGCAGTTTGAAGGAGAATTATTATAAATTATGTATCTTACAAGTACCTAATCGATTTCTACGAGCTGTCATACGGTTCCTTAGATATCGGTTTCCTATTTATACAAGTTACTGTGGAAACTGTTCGTCAATTGTTGCGCATTCTAAGGGGAAAGACCAAAAAAATCTGCATTCTCATAAGACTCTGTACTAAATCGTGAACAATTATTTTATTAATATCTCGTCTCTTAGGTATCCAAACTAGTCATAATTTTTTTTGAAGATTTTCTTCATATTGATAAGCTTATAAAAAATTTTTTATGAATATTTGTTCGTCAATTCCAAATCAGATAAACCTCCTTAGGGAGCGGTTTATATTATATACATATAGAGTTGTTGTCAGGTATTCCTTATTTTCTGTTGTCTATTAATATATTCATTGTCTTTTAGATAAGTTACTTGTGTTGTGTCTTGCAAATGGCACGTGCTAATCTGAGGATCTTCTAAGCCTGATGGTGATGAAACTCAGTATTCAGACACCTATTCGTATGAGTTGGCCTCCTGTGACCGTTGTTCCTTCTCGAAATATTACGGAAAGGTACTAAAATTCAATAGTGTAGATCGGTTGTATTCATGTGCTCCAGGAATGTTTCTATATTGTTATATCCATGAAACCAAATGATGAATAAATCTCAACAATTTAACTTTAAAATTTCAATTATCCAACACCGCTAAATTTAAAATTTAGCACAAGTATAAATATTATATATATGGATAATAAAATAGGAAACAATGAAACAAGTGGGTATGGCTCTTCGAACTTAAAATAATAATTATTCAAGAATGGAGTAAACATAAATTTTAAGAATAATATTTAGACTCTCTATAAAGAAGGGTATTTAAAACACGTGAATTAAATTTCATATCATTCAGACTTGCTGACTTCAGGATGAAGATATAAACTTGTAACTGCTCTTTCAGTTTGTTAATAAAAGTGATCCCTGTGCAGTGTGCATACTTTACTAAATTCTCTTGTCTTCTCTAATAAATTTTCAAGGAAGTTTTTCCAAGACTTCTTACACTTCTTACACTTTTATAAACAGTGACGTAACAACGAAACTGACTGGGATACCGTCTGGTTCTAGTTGGATTTCCTTGATCTCTTTTGACGTGATGTTCTGTCTCCCAACTAGATCTTTAATTGTAACATATTCTAAGTTGGCCGGCTATTCCAACTGCACTTACTGTTGATCAGAATGGTACGTTTGATCTGTAAAGCTTGATCTGTAAAAGTTCCAATTAATCCAATTTCCTGCTTATTACTACTCTATTACCATTTGCTTATTAACATGATTTTTATTCAAGAAGTAGGCCGGCCAAATTTTCAAAAAAAAAAATTAAATTTAACCATAAAAATGAGTGGTGGAGTGTGAATTTATTTACGGCTAACTCAATCAAAATAATAATTTTATCAACGTTCTATGGTACGTTAACGATCGCTATTCGATAAAATCAAATATGTCGGCTGACGGCCGTCGGGACGGAGAACAAATGCAGCCTTGCGTCGCCCTAATAAAGACTAAATTGTACAATATTGCCGAGGGTTAGTATCGTCACCCTTAAATATTTTATTGTCAGCGATAATCTCTCGCTGTCACTGTTTAATCATCTCGAGATTACTATCTACCAAAAGCGATTTAATTCCTGACATATTCGGCTTCAGCAGACACTGAAAAACTTGTTAGTGTCGAGGTTAGTGCACGGTGTTGATTTCGTTACACTCTTTTAACTTTATTGAAAGTTACAAGTTGTATTTTCAATTCTTACTGTATTAAGAATTTTTTGTCTATCATCGCATCACTGAAAAATTTTATTTAGCCCTTAATGACGTAGTATTACACAATTTTATTCAGCGAAAGGCATGCATTTTAAATCAATATTGTTTACAAGCAATATTTACTTACCATGTGTACTTACTTCAGCATGAAGTAATAGGAATATAGTGTAATGCTTTAAGTTCTTGAAAAATATGCCAGAAGTATCTGTACTCACACCATTGATATGTTTTGTGTTTTTCTATTTTTAAGACATTTTAATTTTTTCGGCAGTAATCTACGTACAATTCAGTTCTATGAACTTCAATGAAGATTTTGGCTGATCTTTGATGAATTGATTTCGGTTGGCTAACATGTTTCTCATCATGTATGTCTTCACGACCATTTCTTTAAAAACAGTCGTTTACAAAATAAATTATACCTAAGTACATAATGAAAAAATTTAACTACGCTCAAAAAATAATTAAGTAACTGTCAGTCTCAGCTCCATAGATAAATTATATAATTTTAAATTCTCGAATAAAAAATAACTAAATATTAAGTATCGTTAGGTTACACAGAAATGTGTTAAGTTTACGTCACAGTTAATTCAAATATAAAAATAGAGACTTGAAGAAATTCTTTCAGTAGATAATTGATTTACGTAAAATTGTACTTAAACATCAATTTTGATTCTTTTGCTTTTAATATAAAATAAATTGAACAAAGACAGCTAACAAATGCAATGTACATAACACACTACTCCCTTTATTTTGTTTGATTTTCTATCTAGAAAAAAAATTGTAACGTTTTAGGAAATTTTCATTTGGTCTTGAAGACATACAAATAAAATAGAAAATAATACATAATAAATATGCACTAGATATTCCATGGAAAGGTTGACCTAGTCCATTGTGCAAGGCAGCAGAATATTGTGTATCTTTCAAAACAAATATATGTCATATATACAGAATGTTAAAGTAAGGTGGAAAAAAAATAAAAGCAGAGGTCGTTTTTTTCATAAAATTAAAAAACAATTTGTTTTTATTTAGACTTTACAAATGGGTTGACCAAATCAATCCAAATTTGGTACAAGGTATTGCGTAATAAATTTTAAATTTTCAAAAAGCATAATAAACATAGCAAAAGTAGGTACTCTTAGCTCGTGTCGATAGAACACGCCGTTTTTGAGAAAATTGTAAAATGTAATTTTAAATCCCTTCTTGACAATGTACATGACATTATAAATTGTCGGTAGACGAAAAAAAATTACGATACCTCTGAATTTCCTACCCGGAATTATTTCGTTTACCATTACCATACTCAAATTGAACAGACTTATTATTATGCAACACCCTATACCGAACTTATATTTACTTGGTCAACCAGTTTGCAAATAAAAACAAATACAGACTCTGTTACAACCATTTATTATTTTTAAGTACTCTGCTTTAAACATGTTTTACACTTTTTTAACACGCTGTATATGTGATTAAAAAAGAATAAATCTCGAGAAATGACAAACTTGCAAGGTGTATATACGTAAAATACAAAATTGTCTACTATTTTTTTAAGAAGAGAAGATTTAAAGGGACCAAATAATGATTTTCCTGAAAATCTAAATATGTTTGGCAACTTCTAGATCATATTCCTAATATTTCCTATAATTAATTCTTAAATACCTAATATCACGTCTAATAATTAGGTATAAGGTTTAAATATTTACTGAGGGGAAATAAAAAAACAAAAACAGGATTAACCATACTGCTTCTATATTGGATTAAAAACGTAATCAAATTTCAAAGAACAGAATTATTAAACAATTTCAAATAACATAAGTATAAGTAAATAGGTATTCGCAATATTTGCAGTGATTTAGGCAAAATTTCGATTGAATCAGATAAAATATTTTGCTTATGTGTGTAGAAGATTTTTTAGTTAAAATATGACGAAAAAAATATCACTATACTCATACCTGGATTACAAATATTATGGAACTATGAAATTTTGATGAAGTATCATAATTATAACATCACAACGTGCTAAGAAGGAGTCATAAAACAACAGTTTAATTCACAATGTTATGTCAAAATGCTAACTTTTCTACATATAATAAATGCAGATGAAAAATTACCGTAACATTAACGATTGCCTTTATTACCTGACGGGAAAACAATATCTTTTAGCTATACAGGGTGTTTCATAAGTGGATGTCAATATTGAAGGGTGTTAATCTGTGCGTGATTTTAAGATAAAATGTTCATATAAACATAGGTCCGTTTTCGCTTTATTTTTGATATACAGGATGATGAATATCTGTTTGTAAAATTGTTTTTTATAATAACTCCGAAACTAAATTAGATAGTTTTATAAAACTTAGTATGTGTAAACTAGGTGCAGAGACACGTCTTTTGCATAATAAACGAATTTTCATTTTTAACCAGTGGCGTCCCAATTAACTTCAACCTCATTATTTTGAATGAAAAAAATGAATTATTGTATAAATCTAAAGATCTCTTGAGTTTTTTTCTTATCTTGCACTGTTTTTTTAGTAAAAAAATAAAGAACAACAATAATTATCTGTACGTGGAATGAAGTACTTTTTACACATTTTATGGAAATAATTCTTTTACTAGATAACTTATACACATTATTGTATAATATTATTAATAATTACGATTGACGATCAACAAATAACAATTTTGTGAAACGAAAAAAACAAACAATTACATCAGTTGTTGAAAATGCCCTCCACCTGCAAGGATACATGCTTCAGCTCTTCTTCTCAAATTAGTGCGGACTCTTTGAAAAGTGTTGTCAGTGTTCCTTATAAAAAAAGGTCCAATTAAGTGATTTTCAACAATTCCAACCCAAACATTCACGGAAAATTGTTCTTGATTGTTAAAGTTCACAATTGCATGCGGGTTTTCTTCGGCCCATGATTGTTATGGAAATTTCTTATAGCGTTTCTAGAGAAGTTAGCTTCGTCTGTAAACATTATTTCACAGTCAAACAAGGGATTTTGCGCAATTTTCTCCAAAAACCATTGACAAAAGTTGATTCGCAAAGGAAAATCTCGAGGAAGTAAGGCTTGGACCCGTTGAATATGATACGGGTATAACAGAAAATCGTGAAGAATTCTCCAAACTAGAATGTGCGAGATATTCAAGTTATTTCCAATTTGTCTAGTGCTAATATTAGGATTTTCATCAATTGAATTTAAAACTGCTTCTTCAACTTCTGGAGTTCTAGTAGTCCGATGGGCACCTTTTAATTGATTATTTGGCTTAAAAGTACCTGTTTCAGCCAACGTTCTATGTATGTTTGAGAATGTTCGTCTATCTGGTGTGACTCTATTCGGGAAACGCTCTTGATATAATCGTTTAGCCTCTGGCGCTCTGCCATCAGCCAAGCCATACATGTAATGAATGTCTGCCAACTCTTGATTAGTAAACTCAACCATTATCAAATAACACTGTACAGGTATTTTAAGTATCAAAATTGAGTTGAATGAACTGAACTGTCAAAATTAATAAATCACAACAGTAATCAACAACCACAGCCTACTAGGTAATCTTTATATCATGCTTTCTGTTTGGCTCAATGTGGGTTAGTATGTTGTTCTTTATTTTTTTACTAAAAAACAGTGCAAGATAAGAAAAAAACTCAAGAGATCTTTTTTATTACAAAATAAAGCACCATTTATACAATAATTTTTGTTTTTCAAAAATGCAGTGGCGTATCATTTTTTTCATTCAAAATAATGAGGTTGAAGTTAATTGGGACGCCACTGGTTAAAAATGAAAATTCGTTTATTATGCAAAAGACGTGTCTCTGCACCTAGTTTACACATACTAAGTTTTATAAAACTATCTAATTTAGTTTCGGAGTTATTAAAAAAAAAACAATTTTACAAACAGATATTCATCACCTTGTATATCAAAAATAAAGCGAAAACGGACCTATGTTTATATGAACTTTTTGTCTTAAGATCACGCACAGATTAACACCCTTCAATATTGACATCCAATTATGAAACACCCTGTATATTGAGCCGATATCAGTCGCTTCTTTAATTAACACACGAATTTCTGTTGTATGTATTAATGAGTGTTGTATGGTCCTGAGAGATAAAACGTTACATATAAAAATTGATTATGCCATTCGATAGAGGGCAAAAAGTTGCCATGAGAAAGTGTTCTTCTTTTTTCAATATCACCTCAAACAAGGATGAGAACAAACAAAAACGGATTTCTAAAATTTTGAGAAATTATGAAAAATTTAAATTTTCAATTTTGAATCAGTTAATATTTTTTAGTAGTGAGTTCTAACCGGAAGTTGTTTGAATCATGCAACACATCACACAAAGAAACAGAAGATCAATTTTCCAATTTTTGTCTGGTACAATGTAACAAACCAGTTTCAACGTAATAAATGTATGTTAAAGAATGTTTACCGGTATACACTTTATTGCATTAATACCATTAAACAAATCTGGCACTGGGTTAAAGGTTTTAATAATTTTGTTTCATACCAATGTAAGAATTTTATTTAGGCAGACAATAGTCAGATCTGTTTTAAATGGTTGATTCCTTATTTTATAAAATTCCACCTAAAAATAATTAAACTCGTGTCCTTTTAAGACATAAAATTGTTCAATGCATTCTTAAAATTTTAATTTAAATTAAATATTATAGAGTTTTCTTTTACTGTGGATAAATTATGCAGGTAAATACTCTGTTAATCTCTGAATAGATTGATTTTGATAATTGTCTCTTTATGACTTTATTAGCTAGCTTTTCAGTGCACTATTATGGTATACCTTTTTCCACGGAATTGTTTTTTGGCCTGGTCGCACCGTCTCGTCCGATTTGAATCTTCCCGCAGGACTATTCACGGATGTCAGGAACCAATTTTCCTCCGGAACAGCTTTTCCGTTGTTCTTATCTTATGTTGAGGTCTGGATCTCTCATAGGAATCCTCAGTGATGCCAATACAAACTTGCCCTCTGGTAAATGTGATTAAATGTTTAATTAATTACACGTTTCCCTTATTTTCAATTAAATTTTAATTCTCGTTTACGTCCTGTCTCCTCTTCTTTTCATCCAAAAATTCGTAAATAAGTATGTTTTTCCTGGTTCCACTGTTCATCCCGTGATGCTTGATGTCCATATTATCAATTATTTTATTGGGTTTTTAATCGTTACATTCCTCTCTTATAATTTATTCATTTTACAATGTTTGTTCTTATCTTACAGTTTAATTGTGATCTTTTGTCAAATATTCTTTAAATTAATAATTTTTATTTTTATTTCAGGTATCTGTCGGCATGTGAAGCCATCTTTACATCTGTCATTTGTATGACATTTTAACTTATTGATATTTAAAATTTTATTTCAAATGATTATATCTATATATTTGTTTGAATTACACTCATTGGTGTCTTTTTTAGATGTAGGTAGGTACTAAATTAAAATTTGGAGTTTTAGCTTATTTTAGGTACATGTAACGTAAGGTTTATGCTTGTTTTTGATGATGTATTCTGTGATAATAAATTGTCAGGCACAATATTTGATCAAAAATTGGGGTTTAATTTAAATTTAATTTAAAAACTAGTAAGTGAAATAATTTGAAATTGGGCACTTGTATTTATGTAAACATAGTCCAAAATCTGAGGGCTTTTCATAAAATGTACATGCTTCAGTGGCGGAGATACAGGGTATCGGTGGCATATTTTTGTAGATAAAATAGTAGGTACGCCACGATTTTACGATAACAACCATGATATTTTCGCATCCGTTTTTCAATTTTCTACAAATTACTACCACAGACAAAATAGCTATCGCCACAGACCGCTCCTGGAATAGACCAGCAGTTTTAAATTTCCGAATTGCCGGTAGAGTACACCACCAGCAGAATTTTAGGAAGAATCAAATACAGCGGCCCGCATACCTAAGCGTATCCTAGCAACATATAAACAAGACTTTGGTAATGTTGCCAGGCGTACTTACGGATTTCTTTTGTACACTTTTTTATCAATATCTGTTTTTTGCGTTACTGTATTTACTTCAATGTATGATGTAGGTATTGATAAAAATGTTTTTAAAGAATNACTCGGAAATGGCTGGAAATATAAACAAATTTCCCCTTGGTTCTGAGTAGAGCACTCGGTGGGTGACGCAGAGCGGGGTGTCACAATATATGAAAGAAAAAAAAACAGTATTTGCTTAGACTCTTAAGTATCAAAAAATCTCCCATGGTGAACAAATAAATCTCCCACGGTGAACGAGTGAAAAACGTCAAAACCCGCATGTCACAAAAAAAACCGGGTCCAACGGTGTGTGACGTCATAGGATAAAAAAGTGTTTATAACTCGGAAACGGTGCGTTGAATCGAAAAAATAATTGAAAAATGTCAACCCCTCCCTCCCGGGTTGTGTATGTTCCTTCTGCGTTGAATGCAAAAGGTCCGAAATCCGTATGTCGAAAATAAATTCTGGAAACAAGAGGTATGTCGTGTTATAGTAAAAAGGCCGTACAACTCGGAAACGGTGCGTTAAATCGACAGTATGATAGTTCTGCGTTGAATGGAAAAGGTCCGAAGTCCGTATGTGGAAAATAAATTTCGGAAAAAAGAGCTGTGTGAGGTGATACAGTAAAAAAGGTCTTATAATTCGGAAACGGTGCGTTGAATTGAAAAAATAATTAAAAAAATCTCCCCACTACTCTGGTTCTGATTGTCCGTTCTGCGTTGAATGGAAACGGTCCGAAATCAGTATGTCGAAAAACAAAAAAGTTAGTTGCAAAAATTGCAACAGCAGTAGCGAACGCATTATCTTATCTCTGTATTGATTGATGATTTGTTGTTTTTTTTTTAAAAAATTTCGTATTCAACTACTCCTTGAGGTTCCAGCAATTTTACATTGTGTTAATTTTTTTGAACACCTTGTGTCACAAATATGGGCACTACCAATGACATCCATAATATGCAACACTTGTGTCAATAAATAATTATTTACCTATCTAAAGAAATCAACAATAAGAGGCAGTACCCATCTAAGGATACACAATCTGTATAATGCAATTTTTTTAAACATAGGTTTTGATATCGTACCATATTGGAAGTCGACGCACAAATCTAAAAACATTACTTTCGAGTTTTTGAATTTTCCCATTCCAAGGTGATATAAAATAAATAATTAATTAGGTAAATTCATAGTTTTTATTCTAACTTGATTTATTTTATTTAACATTTAAGGCAAATGTGATTTCCAAACACAAGATAAGTTCCATATCTCTTTAATTGCATAATTGAAAGCATTAAATTTATTTAGCAGTTATTATTTGGCAACAAAACCACCGCTGGAACTGCCGCCTATTAGCAAGTAGAAGAGTTACCACGCTAAATTTTATAGCTGGAAGCCGGCTAAGGAGACCCTACCTTCCATTTCGGGTTGGCAATTTCCAGCATTTAAGTAGCAGTCTGTAGCGATACGCTATACTGTCTGTGTTACTACTCTCTTATGTTTTTTTGAAAAAAAAAACTAATTTTCAAAACTCATTTAAAAATGTTCGATCTTTCTTTAGGGTAGGTTTTGCCACTGGTGTAAGGTATGATATAACAAAATAAATTTTTTCTCCTTAAGTTTTGGTATGTACTCTCACTTTTATGTAGACAATGCGTTGCTATCATTTTTAGTAAGAGTAATTTATAATGTTATTCAGTCAACAAGGCAAATAGGGGCTATCAAATTATAAATATTTATCACAAATAAACACTCTTCTCTTCGTTTCCCTCTTGCGACACCACCCGGTCCTAATTTCGTGAATTATTAATTATAAATTAAAAAAGTTGCACAAGTGTAGGAGTTACAGGAGAACCATTCACCTCTTATCAAAGCTGCCGTTCTTTGGAAAAAGTAATTGTATATTTATGATAAATAACTGCCTGATGTCTTATAAAAATAATTTACTATGTAACTTTATTCATGCAATGGGGACAGGGCTGGCTGTAGAAAAGAGTGATTATGTAAAGCCCAGGCACGAGCTGGTGGAAGTAATTATGATTTTATTCAATAAACATTCATTTTTTGTACCTCCGAATGTGTACTTAAAAAACTAAGATTAAAATTGGCAAATACTGCAGTTCAAAATATAGTAGGGATATTTTTTTGTAATTGTACTTGTAAAGTAAATTGTTATTTCTGCCGTAATTTCAGAAAAATAAATATAAAATTCGTATAATTTACAATTTTATTGCAAAGTATGATTTTAATACATTTACAGAATTTTTGCAAATATCGAATGGGACAGTATTTTTTACAATAATGTTTATTTTACGCATAGTGTAATTTTTATATTCTTTAATTATTGTTATAGTCGTCATACCACAATGTAATGTTTATGTATTGTAGCAATATTTAGTTTGGTAATAATTTCACAATGTGACAAACTTAGGTATATTTTTAGAAATATTGTTATTTTTTCGGTACTGTATATTTCCATCTGAAATTAAGACCACAATTTAAGTATAATACGATCTTAGCAATAATTTAAAAATCAATCGATCAAAAAGCTGGTGGTATAATAAATTAATGTTAGTCACATATATCTATTGAAAACATATTTTTTACAGCGACTACAGTGACCGAAAATTCTCATTTACAAGAATCACCAATACTCAAAAGAGAACCAGGTGTTTGCCAAAATATAATTTTTGAAAAGAGTTTTAATAAGTGATCCAAGATAGCAAAACAATTATACCTAACTCTACAAATAAGGTGTCTAATTAAAGATCCGTAGACACTGTTTATAAAAACATATAGGTTTTGTGGACTGTAATGAAAAATGCTGTTTTTTCGTTTAACAGAAGCGAGTTTTTATTTTTTAATTAATGGTTTTACAGAAAATGACTTATCATAAAAATAATGACAAGACAAGACGAAGCATAAAAACAAAAAAACTCAATCTTTTATTTTCGTTTCTAACGTTATTTTTATTATTTTATCTCTATGTACACTAGTGTTCCTGTTCCAATTCTCAACAGACACATAAACTCTACTAATTTCGAAAAAACAATAGTCATTCTCATTTATCACCATAAAGTCTGAATTGTTTGAGGTACCATTTCTGGATATATTTTCTGGAAGTATCTTTGCACAAGTTGTAGACCGAGATGTGTTGTAGATTAAAACGAAGTAAAGAACAAAGCTCATTTGAAAACCTGCAGTGAAGAACTAACTATATTTGATTTGTATCTTGAATAAAAAGGACGCTTTATACTTATTCCTCTATTGATGTGTCTATTATAATGTACTTACAGACTTTTGGAGATATGTAAAAGATCACAACAGTCAGGATTGTTTCAATGAAGTTGTACATGATTCCGAGATCTTTAAATTAACCTGATAAATATTACACCTATTATGTTTTATTATTTACTTAATAAAGCTGAACACCAGTAGCACTTTCGACGGCAATAACATATAGGAACCCCAGCACGTGGTAATAGTACGTCCGTTGGTTCATTTTGTAAATTCACATGTATGTAAATCATAATTCCATTTTGTAAATTTCACATTTTTATTAGACCCTGATAAATGTTTAATATTTTTGAGTGGAGATTGTAAAAATACATATGTGGTCATTTACCAAAATAAAATATGTTCTGGTAAATTTACAACGGAGTAGTAAAAAAAAACAAAATATATTTTTAATCTTATTTTTAAGTAATTCCATTTTTATAGTATTGCAGTAGTACACGATATTTTTGTCATATTTTTGCTGACTGTTAGCTTTTTTAGTTTCAATTATCTTAGTGTTCGTATATTTTTTTCCATACGGCTAACTCTGGTCATTTTGTTAATATGTCAGATTATTGCTTGAATTGCTCTAATCAATTACACTTTTCGATATAAATTTGAAAGAACTCCAAAAAAAATGTTTGAAGACAGTCCTGATTTTAGGTAAATATTAGACGTAGAGATACTGTTTGACAATTAATGAAGTAAACAGCAGTGCATAATTGTTGATGTCTTTAATATTTTATTTGAGAGGAGTTTTATTTTGTAAATGTTTACAGTGTTGTTCAATCATGCGTAGGTATGGGAAAAATGTCGTCATATAAATATTTGTCATTTGCTAAAATTACTTTGGTAGATACAAATTTTGTTTACAGCTTCACAAATATTGACGATGTATTGTAGCTGTATACCTGCAGCGGTGTTTTTGGATGCTGGTGCTTTTATGTGAGTGATTTGTTACAAAATTATTTCCAGCTTGAGTAAACTCTGATTTTAATTAGCGGAATCAAACAAGTGATGTAACCGAATGGTGTCTTTAGATATTCGGTACAAATCTCCAAAATCTATCATAGGTATATGGATTAAAACTAATCTTCTATTTTGGATAATTTACAACAATGTGAATATGTATAGATTTTTACATACATGGAAGGCCAAAAGTACGGAATAAAATTCATTTCTTTTGAATGAGTTAACTTTTTTTAAAACGCCGAAACATGTTAACTGATTTTGATTTTTTCCCATCTTTTGGTTATATAATAATTAATTTTTCTTCAACCCTCTAGCCCCAGCTACCCCTACTTGTTTTTTTCAAATGGAAACATAAGGCATGAGGGAGCTCGTTGAAAAGCTTATAGAAAACCGAATCCAGCCATACAAAATAAACAAGTTTTATTTTTTCAATAACAAGTTTTTTTTCATTTAGAAATTGAAACAACTAGATAATTTACAAAAATAAACTCAATGTCGCAAATGCTGAAAATGTCCTCCATTCACTATTTGGCATTCTCCAAGACGATAGTAAAAGCTGTCCACAGCATTCTGAATGACTTCAGCTGGTAAATTATGCATCTCCGCCCTAATCTTGTTCTTTAAATTCTCAATATTATCCGGTCTGTCCTGGTAGACTCTTTCTTTCAAATATCCCCAAAGAAAATAATCCAGGGGTGTTAAGTCGGGGGATCTTGGCGGCCATTCAACTGTACCCCGTCTACCAATCCAGCGATTTGGAAACATTTCATCTAAGTATCTTCGAACATCAATACCAAAATGTGGGGGAGCGCCATCTTGTTGGAACCAAATTCTTTCATTCGGTATATCTGGATCAATTTCATGAGGGAAAATCACAGCTAGAGCAGGTATCAGGTCAAATGTTAGGAAATCCAGGTAGCGTGCGGCAGTAAGATTTTCTTCAAAAAAGAATGGGCCCAAGATTCTGTTGTTGATGATACCTGCCCATACATTAACTTTTTGTGGATGCTGCGTATGCGATTCGCATGTCCAGTGTGGATTTTCCTGGGACCAAAAGCGATAGTTGTGCCTGTTAACCACTCCATTTAAATAAAACGTAGCTTCATCCGAAAAAAGTACGTCTCGTTGAAAACCATTATTGTCGTCACACCGTCTCATCATTTCCTCACAAAATTGTAATCGCCTATCATAATCGTCTTCCAAAAGCTCTTGGACAAGACATACCTTATAGGGGTGGTATTTCTCTTGTTTCAGAAACATTCGAATTGCAGTTCGAGAAGCATCGTGATTGCGGGCCAATGAAACAGTTGAAGTATGAGGATTTTCAACAAGTTCTAATGCAATGTCTAATTTCTTTTCTTCATTCAAAGCACGTGCCCGTCCAGTTTTGGGCAAAGTCTGTACTGTACCGTGTTCCTCAAATTTGTGAAATATTTTACTAACTGTCCCTTGCGAGATTTGGTTTTCGGGATATTTCGCATTAAATAAATCGCGCACTTCAGCCTGACTTCTTATTTTGTCTCCACATCCAAGCAATATCAAGATTTCGATGCGTTGCCTTTCCGACAATACCATTGCAATTCAGTAAATAACTTGATTTTGACACAATAGTAACGTTTCGAACTCCAATTTACAACTAAAGCGAAAAATTAACCAGAAAGCCTGGCAAGTAAGTGGTGCCAAAAAAACGCAACATAAAAAATATATCTTTTTTGCGTTAGCAGTGATAGGTACAGTTTCAAATTCTTTATTTTATTCTGTGCAAATTCATGGAGGATAACACTGAAGATAATTAAATTTTATTTCACTTGTTAAGTAGGTGTTTTATACAACCCTAAAAACCTTGCTATTGAAAAAATAAAACTTGTTTATTTGGTATGGCTGGATTCGGTTTTCTATAAGCTTTTCAACGAGCCCCCTCATGCCTTATGTCTCCATTTGAAAAAAAAAGTAGGGGCAGCTGGGGGTTAGGGGGTTGAAGAAAAATTAATTATTATATGTATAACCGAAATATGGGAAAAAATCATAATCAGTTAACGTGTTTCGGCGTTTTAAAAAAAAATTACTCATTCAAAAGATATGAATTTTATTCCGTACTTCTGGCCATCTCAGTATAAGAGCTCTATAAAAAATAGGTACATTTACGGAGAAAAATTTCAAACAATTAACAGTGAAGTATTGACAATTTAGTGAACGAAATGGAAACTGACAAATATTTTAAGCCTATCTCTTTTCTAAACAAAACAATGACCACTGTTTCACTGCAATGAAATGTTTAGAGTGATTCAAAGCGTATGTAAAAGAATTAGAGAAAACAGAGAATTAAATATGTTGTCTTATAAGCCAGTATGGAAATGTTAACGATTTAGACGGTACAGGCCATCAAACTATATTTTTTAATAAGAGTTTACAATTAAAAATAATTCAGTGGCTTATACAGGGTCGGAAAGTCCCCATGGTTCATCGGCCGTTACGTGAGAGCGATAAAGTAAGTCATAGAAATCCGTGCGATAGAGAAGGATGGCTATAATGAAGGCGTCTCATAGTCACCGCCCATTTCGCCCTTCCACAAATAAGAAGTGGATCTTATTTGTGGAAGGGCTATGACTTTCTTTATCGCTCTGACGTAACGGCCGATGAACCATGGGGACTTTCCGACCCTGTATAGTGATAAATTCAGCTTACCGAAACAAAAAGTCGTGACCAACTCTATGTTTCCTGGCCTACAGTATAACTCCCTAGTATTCACCACATTAAAATACTTTATCCGGTCCAAAATTTTTTTTAAAAAACGTTGCTCATACCCATTAGCCGGTTTTTCCACGATATTTCGGGATTTTCAGCCAACTTTAGCGATTTACTCAAATTCTGTAGATGGAGTACACCTAACGACGGATTCGGATTCAGCACATCAAAATACATATAGATAGTCTACTGGGGTATTCAGATCAGTCCATTCTTTTATTTTGAGTACCTTATTATTGAAATATTGATGCATTGACGAAAAAATCATAAAAGTTCGACGAGATGAGTTCATGAGAAATCTTATCCGACGCTGAATATGAAAAGGAAGATGGAAATGCATGAGTGAAACGCGAAAAAAATGTGGAATATTTAGGTACCTACGCATTTCTTGAATTTAAAGAAATTATAATAAAAATTAAATAAATGTTTAACCAATATATTTTGTACCTATCTAAAATTACCTGATTTTTTATTTTATTTTTTTTATAGCTCGTATTTAGAAATGTTTTTCTTATGAAAAACGCTTATACATATAGTATTATTTCTGCTAATTTGTTTTTTGTGTGAAATGATTATTAACTACATGAAATAATCATTTACATGTCAGGCCGTGGAAGCGAATCACGTACACGACGCTTAAAACGACCACTAAAGCTAAGCTATGTGAAAATAAAGCCTCGCAATCGAAATCCTCCAGAGCCAGCCGCGCGGAAAACACGGAAGCCAAACAATTTAATAAATTATAAATTATTCTACAACGTATAAAACCGCCAGGGACAAATGGCCCTTCATCTCCTGCAAGGGGTAGAGGGTCGTCCGCCCGTCCGCCATTCTTGGGGGGTGAGCGTCGTCGCCGGAGCAACCGCAGCCGGTAGGCGTAACCGGCAGGGGTGGGGGCGATCGCACCCTGCCCCCTCCAACGCCGCAAATCCAATAATCCGGCCGCTTAGATTGTGACGGAATGATTTACCGACAAATCGGGCCTGACAAATAACAACATTACGGATGTGTGTGTGAGTGTGTGTGTGGAAATGCGATATGCCCCCGTGATCGATGGCGCTCGTTGCGAACTTGTTTGTCGCTGTGAACAAACTAAACTCGATTTATTTTCATTTAGGGGTTGTAGGATGCGAATTTCGGCGTGGATGTCGACGTTTATTATTTTGCGGCACAATGAGATAATGCGAATTTAATTCGAATAAGCTAAATTGTTTTTCGTTTGGCTCGTTCAGAATTTACGCCCCTCGTCATACCTATACAAATCCGTTTTGAAATCGGTTGTTAAAAATTGATTCAAATAAAATGTTTGGGATTTGCGCTTACATCAATATCTAAAAATAAATCTAGTGTACTCGATCTTGATCCTGAATACAAAGAAGCAAAAGCTAAAAAAAATTATGAGTGGTTTTACAGGAGGTTGCTGACATCAAAAGCAGTTCAGTGTAAATATACCTATGAATTTTCTCAAAAAAAAAACGGACGGTCTACTAAAATGCCTTTAGTAATAGGTACTCCAGGAAGGAGGACAATTCAGGATTAATATTAGGTAATATTGATAATAAAGTGATAAACGATATCTCGACAAGGAGACCAGTAACTGAACCGCCTCGACTTCCAGACTCTAATGTACTTTTTTTCATATCATTTAAATTAGTATCATTTTGGTATTCTAAATAAATAT
Source organism: Anoplophora glabripennis (assembly GCF_000390285.2). Classification (NCBI taxonomy): domain Eukaryota; kingdom Metazoa; phylum Arthropoda; class Insecta; order Coleoptera; family Cerambycidae; genus Anoplophora; species Anoplophora glabripennis. The sequence goes on from NW_019416439.1 coordinate 435,889, forward strand.
CAACAGTTGAGATAGGTACTCCGACAAATGATTTTAAATGGTTTTAAGATCAATAAAAATATCCGGGGTATTTTTATGAGTCAGTTCCAAATTTGCTGTAATGAAAAAAAAAATTATTTAATAATTGGTGTTTTTGCCTGTCGTACCTAATACAATTACGAAATAATTAAGGCCACATTTTCTAAAAAACAGGAGTTTGCATAAAAATGCAAAAGGCAAAGAAACATTAGGTATTGTCTATTGAATTTTTCAGCTCTAATCTAACGTTTTATTTTATTTCTCTTTACAAGTTAGTTAAGGTTCAAAAAGGCTGAAGCGCTTGTAAAACCACAAATGATTCAGAAATACTAGTAAGTAGAAAGTAGAGCATACCTAGGTACTCAAAAACATATTTTTGCTGAGTTTGGTTCAATTTTTATTTATCTATTTCACATTTACCATCAGTCCTGAAACGTCGTATATACAAGGTGTAACTTTGAGTGGGGGCCCTACTTGTTTATTTTCTCAAATTCCCTTGTGAAACTTTATTTTTTAACATATTTTCTTTAATAATATTCATACCCCGCCATTGGATAAGCTAGTTTGACCTCAAACAATGGTGCGCTTTAGTTGCAGCGCATTAAAAGGAAGGTTATTAAAAAGCAAATTTCTACCCCACCCGCCGCGCCGCGAGGTACCTACTTCTCTTTGGCACGTTACCTTTGTTGAGTGTATGTTCGTCAGGAGTCCTATCATCACACAAAAATGCAAATTTAATTATTTTCAATAAACTATGAAACAGTAACAGTCCTTAATAAGTAATCTAACAGAAAATTCAAGCAGTAAGCAATAATAATAAAAGAAATACGCAAAAATTGTGATTTTTACAGCATACGATTTACTTGAAATGTTGTTGCTAATCTTCGAGTACTGGCTTCTGTTTCTTTGAGTTTGTTCCTGTCCAATATTAGCGAATTGGCGTTCAAAGCTTTCATAATCTCCTAAATGTTGAACCAATCTTACAAACATTTTCTTATCAATTTTCTCGATTCGAATAAATGCTTTATCATAATATCATACAAAAACTTAAAAATTAAAACACAAAAATACTCCATACATTCACTAAACACAGAAATAAATAACTTTATAAGGTTATACACCAAACAAAGGCGCTTTATGAACACCCTCTCGTAAATAAATAAAGTAGAAAACTAAAATGAAAATGTAACAAACCACTCTACGAACTGTGAAGTTGATTGGCAGTAGCTTCTTTGCAAACACGTAAATATGGCATTCAACAGAGGCTAACCTCCGCTGCCCTTTGGAAGAGTTTGGAACATGATGGGATTCTGCTTAAATTTAAACTGTTCTCAGTTCAAGTTTTTGATTTAGGTTAATTGAAAAAACCCCGAGTGCCTAGTGCACAATAAAAGCGTGCACAAGAATTAAAAAAACTGACACAATTTAAAGATACACCCTGTATAATAAAGCATATAATACCGAAGTATACAGAACAAAATATTTAAATATTCGAAATATACTTTTCCGAAATATGTCTACTTTTATTACTTATTTTATTATGAAATTTGTTACCTATATCAAATATTATAACAGTTAATTTGTTGATTCAGCCAATTTGATATTCTTGACATGAAAATTATGGTTACCTGTTATGCTGTATTGAGAAATTTGGAAATTCTGGGAATTTGTGAAAATGATGTGATGTACAAGTACATATGTTCCAGATCCCTGTTGAATTCAAATTCAACCTTGTATTTTTATACAGGGTTATCCAAAAGTATGGAAACCCCCAAAAATCTCAGCGGGAAAGCATTTTTGGGATAAATGGTGAGGACAAAAGCATTTTTCACGGCGCATCCGATCTCAAGATCAAGTCGTTTTTTTTAACAGACCCCTGAAATGGAAAGAGTAGACATTTCTGTATCCGAGTATGACATTGACCTTGACCTCAAGATGAATGGTCAACGTTCAAGGTCAAATGTTGTTTTTTACTGTAATTTTTTATTTTTAACTACGGAATCAGAGGGAGTGACAGTCTGAGTAGATACTTGATGGTACTCCTTAGTGATCTTGATCTTGAGATCACTAAAAAATTGTGAGTCCCTTCTATTCCATCGTCGAAAATAAAAAATGACAACCAGAATAATCACTTTACCTCTACCTGACCTTGACCATTGACCTTAAAGTCAGGTTTAAGATCATAGTAACATGTAAAATTCTACGTTCTCTTATTTCTAGCGTCGAAATAAGGGATCGCTTCTCTAAAAACCGATATAATCTTACATATTTTTTTGGCCTTGATCTCTGCTGAAATTTTTGGAGGTTTCCATACTTTTGACTAACCCTGTATAGTAGTGTGTATGCTCTTTATCACTTCTGAATAAGAGTCTCCAATCGACATTCTTTTTTATAGGTACAGAACAAGTACCTACTGGGTTTTTAATGCTCTGTCAAAGTTTCTAGTTGAATGTCTATTTATAATAGACTTATTATTATGGCTGTCAGGGAGAGCCGCAATTCAATGGCGTGTTGTATTTATTATTATGCGGATGTTGCGTAATTAATTCCTATCCGTTGATGTTTATGATGGTCTATTGTAAACATTTTAATTTGTTGCTTTTTAATAAATAATGCATAGGTACGCTTCAGTTCCGACGGCCTTACTTATTACTATTTTATTTTATATGTATTTACATGTATTATGTTAACTTAAATGCAAACGAATGTAATATTCCTATTAGTTTTGACGATCTGTGTTTAATTATGTACTATTGGTTCTGCCTTGTTTTATTATCTGTTCCTATATATTCCAATACAATAAATGAAAGAGTAAATATAATAAATATATTATGTATATAGGTTAGTATATTTTTTAATATAATTATTACCCTACCTAAGTCGGCTAGTTGCGGAAGATAGGTAACAATTCCATTTAGATAACTTTTAATTCAAGATAAGAAATATTAGATACAGAAACTGAGATATCTCAGTGACAATTAACTTTTTATAAATTATCTAAAGAAATTCCTTACTTGAAGTACTTCTAAGTAAGTAATTTTTTAAGTTTATTTCAAAATTAAGTATTGAATAGATAATTCAAAAGATACTTAGACAATTTTATATACTTTCAAATCAGATACTTATCTACTTCGGGCTATTAAAAAAATGAAGTTAAGTGTAGTTGTTACGTAGAGGATATTAGTATTAGGAATAAAATACACATTATTAGATACTTATAATACAACTTATTATTCGTATTATTTATAACAATTTATACGTTAAATTTATGTTCCTGTAAGAAACATTTTTTCTCATAGCTATCTTTGGAAAAAGTTGTGTTATCGGAAATATTAAGGAAAGTATAACAAAAATATTAAGTGCATATGGTTTGTATCACTGCCAATATTTTCAGAACATCCTATATAAAATAGCAGAAAGAATATACAGGGAGAACTTTTTGATAATGCTACAATAGAAAAGAATATAGTCTCAATACAGTTCCGGAATTTTGGAATATTGATTTTAACAATATATAGGCCGTTGGTGGTACAAAGTATGTACGAAATATAATATACAGGGTGATTCACTTTTTATGATTAGGACTTTAACCATCGATAGATCTCGTCAAAATAATGTTAGTTTGAAGTATACACTTCTTCTTCCAAAGGCTTCCTTTTAGAAATATGTAGGTATAAGATATATAAAAAAAAATTTTTTTTTGGTTTTTTATTTTATTTTTTCTTAAACTATGAAAGCCATTTGTTTTATATTTAGTATGAAGTGTAGGAATGAAAATCTCTGTCGATTTTACAAATTATTGTGAAAATAGATCAATCATAGGCGTTCGTAAGGGGCTGTAATTACCCCTATTTTTAATATAATTTCTACGCCACTGGAAATTTTTCAAAATGAATGAATGAAGTTTTTTTATATTATTTTTATTCTACAGCAAAAAGGTCTCTTACTACTTTTTAATGAAAAAAATATTTAATATTGAGAAACAGACAAAAATAACAATTTAATAATAGAACGTAAAATCCATGACTCGAGAAATAAGTCAAAATACGTATAAACAATTGTTATTCTAAGAATCACCTTCAAGAAACATGAGATTTTTTTTCACAAAATCTGTGCCACTTACAACCGTTTGTTTAAGTAATACAATATCTTCTTAGTCATAAATTTAAATAGTGTACCTACATATCTACTTCAATCATTACCCAGTTTACCTTGTAATGAATCCATAAGAAGCCATTTTTCTCAAAAACCAAGCATTTCATTTAAAAATAGTAAGAGACTTTTTTACTGTACAATAAACTGCAATGTAAAAAAATACATTCATTTTGAAAAATTTCCAGTGGTGTAGAAATTATATTAAAAATAGGGGTTATCAGAATCCCTTACCAACGCCTATGATTGATCTATTTTCACAATAATTTGTAAAATCGATAGAGCTTTTCATTCGTACACATCATACTAAATATAAAACAAATGGCTTTAATAGTTTAAGAAAAAATAAATAAAAATAAAAAAAAAATTTTCAAGAGCTTATATTTTCTAAAAGGAAGCCTTTGGAAGAAAAAGTGTATACATCAAAATGTCATTTTTTTATTATTTTACAATTTTGAATTTTTTAACTAGAAATTATTGAACTACGTTTAATTCTAAATAAAAGAGGTGTACTTGTAACAAATCGATAAACTCGACTGTTTTCTAGATACAGACGTTTTAAGTTTTTGAGATTCGACGGGAATTAAATTAGAAAATTATTTTTTCCAAAGTAGTAGGCATTCACACAATAAATTGACAGCTGTCACTACAATACCATAAATTGTTTCTGCTAATTCTACGCAACTTGAGTAGGTAGTTTTTCCCTTGTCGTTATTTTTTAGAGAAGAGAAGAGCTTAATAGAAATTTCCCGCACTGTTGGATTGGACGCGGTAGCGAAGTACCTTGGCCTGCACGTAGTCGTGTTTAAAATCCGCTGGATTTTTACTTTCGGGGATATCTTAAATCTTTAGTTTACAAAAACATTATTAATTGCCATGAACAACTGTGAACGAATATTGAAGAATCAGTTCATATTATCAAACAACATAGAACTTTATTTAACGCCAGACAAAAAAATAAAAGGCTAAGAAAGTACATTGAAAGTCGCTGGTGGCTAATAATTTGTTAAGATATGCATAATAAAATTTTCAATTGCTGTAATGTTTGTCTTAATTCTTAATTCAGGCTTGGTATCTTAAGACCTGCTAATTTTCTAATTTAATTCCTGCCGAATCTCAAAAACTTAAAACGTCTGTATCTCGAAAACAGTTGAGTTTATCGATTTGTAACAAGTATACCTCTTTTATTTATAATTGAACGTAGTTCAATAATTTGTAGTTAAAAAATTCAAAAATTGTAAAATATAAAAAGTTAGACAGATTTTACATTGATAGGACAGTATAACTAGTGCCCTCTAGACGTTACCTCAACACTGTTTGCATATTCGTATTTGCCTACTCAAAAAACGTAAAACTACAAATTTTCAAAACAATCGGTCCATANAAAATTCAACGACAATGTAATAAGGTAATTTGTTAGTGATCCTACTTTTAGCGTTACTAAATTTCTTTTCAAGATCAAACAAACTATCATGAGTAATCTTAATTTCTAAGTTAAGAATTTTGGCTCTTAACCGGTTATTAAATTGCAGTGTTGAGTGCATCGTCCTCCCTCTCGCCTCGGTGGTAAGTTTGGTCACGTTCTTGACACCAGTAGTAATGTGATTTGGAAATAAACCGTGTTTCCTGCATTGTAATAGGAAAATTTTTCTATTTCTCAATGTTGCTAACTTGTTGTTAATTTTTGCCACTTCCTTCAAATCTCTCATAGTAGCGTATCCAAAATTGTTGCGAATGTCTTGATAAAACCCCATATCTGTTTAGTAAAGCCAAAAATTAGACGGCTGTCTAAGTCAAAAACCAAATTTCTTTCTTAGACGGGGATGCAGCCTTGGCTATATATCACCAGTGTCTTTGCTAGTCTATTTATAGTAAAAATTAGAAGTGCTTTGTGCAGATACTAATATTATTTCTTTAAATATCGATGACCCGCCCACACTCTCTAAAATCCAAAAATGTTGGAGACCTCCTCTAGGTAGCGCTGCTCGTTGTAAATTATGGATGGCACATAATGGAGAACGGCAACAATTTACAATAAAAAGTTCGAAATTATTAACGCGAGCATCTCGACTTTGTCGGATGTGACGAGGGCGCGCCCGCCCAGATGCACAATGACGCCGTAATTTTCCCCTTGAATATTCCATTGTCTTCCGCATCCCCTTAATGATCGCTGCGGGGGCCCGAAGGGCCTCAAATTATTAAGCCCTAAGTTTCGAAAATTATTTACGCCACGGATTATTTGCGTTGTTGTATTGTGCTCCAACTCGGGAAAGAGAGACTCAAAGCCCTTTTAGGTAGCGTTTGTTAAATATTCCGAGGTTTTTCTGCGGTATACAGTATCTCACACTGAGAAAAGAGTTCAAATCAAATCCAATCAAATCTAATCAAATCTAATCAATTTATTGATGTCGATACATTAAATTGTTTACACAAGTCAAAGAAAGAAAAACACGAAAGATACAACATATAAGCAATACTCCACTAAAGCTAAAAGACATGCCAAAATAATTTGTGCCATCTCTGGATATCGCTAATCTATGAATTTTTGGCCTAATATTGTGTCTCTCTCTTGTATGGTGGAAATGAAAATTTTATTATAGAACAAATCCATTCTGATTATTTTTTTATATAAATGAGGCATTCAAGTATGTAAACTGCCGGCATTGTAAGAACATTTAGAAGTTTGAAGGGCTCCCAACAATCATCTCTGTATTGTACTCCAGCCATAATTCTACACATTTACGTTGTAAACAAAAAAATTTATCACTGTGGGAGGAATGACCCCAGTTCAAAATTGCATAAGTTATGGTGGCATGAAAAGTACCATAATATGCAGATATGAGTACAGGCTCAGATATTACACTATCCAAATTACGCAGTAGGAAAATATTCTTAGATAAACGTGCGGATAAGTCATTGACATGTTTTTCCAACTCAATTTAGTGTCAAGGTGAACTCCAAGAAATTCAATGCTATTTGAGTTATTACAAGTATTGATATGGCGAAGTGTAAAAAGCAAAGATTGAGTTTTGTTAATATTTAAGTTCAATCTATTGGCAATAAACCAGTCCTTTATCAACGGCAGCGTATCCACTTGATCCTCTGTGTATCATCGGCAACTAAAATAAAATCAGTAGTTATATCACAATTTGGGAAATCATTAATATAGATAAGAAATAGAATAGGGCACAATACAGAGCCTTGGGGAACTCCATGAACTATTTCTGTTAGGTGTGAAGAGTAAGAATTATTACTAAGAAAAACATATTGAGTTCTGTTCGGTAGATAAGACTCAATAAGGGACACGCTATTATCATCAAAATTGTAAAATTTTAGTTTATCTAAGAGGATTCTGTGGGACCACAGTCAAATGCCTTAGTCAAATCGTAAAAATTTCCACTGACAACATTGTTTTACTCGAAATTGTTTAAAATAATCGTAGTCAACTGGTCAATAGCTAAAGTTGTTGACGTTTTGTTCCTAAAACCGTATTGACTAGAATGGAATAAATTATTGTTTTCAAAATACTCTGCAATTTGCATTTTAAGGCAGTTTCGAAAGCCTTTGCCAGAACGGGAACAAGAGATATTGGTCGGTTGTTAGATACATAATCTCTCTCACCCTTCTTAAAAACAGAAATAACCTTGGATAACTTGAAGGCTGTAGGAAATACGTGGAGCTAATACATTGATTAATTAGTTTAAATAGTGGCAAAATTATAATGTTTTTAAGTGTTCTCAAGATCGGAACATTCAAGTCGTAAGCATCCCTCCAATAGGCATGTCAGAACTTTACAATGTAATGGTGGCAATAAGGTGGCAATATGGCAATAATGGTGGTTTGGTATAAGCCAAAGTGTAAGAGATGATCCGAACCTATTTCCCTTCGTTCTCAAGAACTTAGTTTTTCTCAGACGACTATGTAGCGAATTTTGCAGAAGGTCGCAATCTTCTACTAAATATTTATAGAGTCCAAATTACTGAAGAACTAAAACCAGTATTTCATCATCCGTTTCGAACATTTATGAACTAGGCTCTAGAACACTTGAAACTCGGTTCACATTTTGGATGAAAAATATTTTTCCCATGAGCGCATTTCTGGATCAATGGATTCATAAATGAACATAATTGCAGAATTTAGGCTAATGAACATTTCCAAATGATCAGGAGGTGCCTCTATATCCTCAGAAGGTCACCGTTTAGTGTGGTTTTTGGGTTCAAAATGTGGTCGAACCTTATTTTTTTTACTGTTAATGGACAGCGTTACAGGGATACCTACGCTAACATAATATCTTCGGCTTAAACTGATAGATGTTGACAATTTTTTGTTTCAACAAGATCTTGTCAGACAATTGATTCATTGCAACAGTTTCCTGGACGGGTTATTTCGAGAGATGCTAATGGCCTAATGACAATTGGCATCTTGGAAGTCTTCAGTTTGCAGAAATAAGCCACAAACAGTTCCCGACCTTAAACTTCAACGCACCAATGAAAAATATGCCAATATGTGCAATATGCAAGTTGCCGGAAATTAGATCTCCAAAATTCATTCGGACAAGTCGAGGAGGTTATTTGAAAGGTATTATTATAATGTCATCGATTGCATTTCAAAATAAAAAACGTTATAGGCTTATCATTTGCAATTATTATTGTCTCATTCTAAAATTCTGAAACACTTAATTGGAAACCCCTTTACAAGTTACTTTAAATATTTTTTTATTCAATTTCATTCCAGTACCTAAATAAAAAGTATACCTAAGTATATTTATCAATATAGACACAAAAATAGTATGCCTAGGAGATCAAAGGATTTTTTGACTGAATAATAGAATTTTCTGAAATAAAAAGAAGGGATACAAGTCTAAACTTTATATCAGTATCAGTAGATTAATATAAATATTAATTAAATTAAATTAATTAATGATATAAAGGAAAATCATATAAGAACAATGCCAATCTGCTCTTTATCAACGAATGAGTCTTCTCAGAAGACTCACAGTAGGCGGCGCGTTCAAAGCCAATCGGGATTGTAAAGTTCCTAGCAATGTGACGCAATTTCTAAGGAAAATAACACCTTTATCCCCTAATTCAGACTCCAATATATTTGATGATTAATAGGTGACACACAAGATAAAAAAATATGTTATGTGTGCTAATCTCCGGGGTTATCTTAAAATATTCGGCTTTCTTTTGTCAATACGAGTGGCGCCATCGCGGTTGTCTCTAAAGCCCGCTTTAAGATGACAGTAGCCGATAAAGATAAGCGGAATGTGATTTTTAGCGAAATTGTTCGTCGTTAAACCTTTTAATGACTGGATTTAATATTTGTATATGGATAGGTACCGACATATTACTTAGTTGTCCTTATGTCGACCTAATATCACTTTGTCGGATGAAGAACAATTAGTCTTCGTCTGCTGTTAGGATTTTGTCAAGTGTTTACAAACAATCTTTATTTGCTTGATTGTCACCAAAAGTAGATTCTCAAGTACCAAGGTAACAGTAAACAGGAAATTACGGTATTTTCAAAAACAAACAAAATTGAGGCAATATGCGATGCATTTTAGAAATATAGAATATTTTCATTGAAATAAAATTGAATAGTTACTTTTTTAATGATAACCTATTCAAATAGGTTATAAGATGTTTGTTCTGGATTCTTCAATGTAGTAGTCAAGTAGTGGCATGTGGACAAATAAAGTTTTCGAAATATATGAGACTTTACAAGAAATGTGGAAGAAAAGTTACTACTGTTGTTAATTTTCTATTTTTTTCAGCAAGTCTATGAACAACAATTTCAACGTTTATTATAATTTTTCGAAATATTTTCCTTCCACATGACATGTAGGTACTGATTTTCTTTTTCACTCTCAAATATCACGAAAACTTTGCTCATCAGCATGCCACTTTTTCTGCACTACTGTACTCAGAGGCATATCTTCTATGCGAATCCGTTAAAAAAAGTATTTGTCGCCATTTAAAACATTATGATAATGACGTCATCGATCGAAAAGAGTTCACGACTTTTCTAGAGAAAAATATTTATAAAACAACTCTTCATGTCCTTTTAAACAACTTTATTCCGTACTTACATCCAAATGTTACTGTGTTCCATACAGGAACATATTCAGGTAAGAATTTCTTGTAACTACTGAATATGCTAAAACATATTAACGAGTGTTGCGCATGACTTTTTGGAACTGATTTCTTTCGTCAAAATAACTCTAGAAATATTCAAAGATTTGACGTAAAACACATATTTTTGTGTTCAGTTGACCATATAGGGATACGTTTTTTAAGTCCATGTCATAACTTCACAGTGCATTCCTTTGATAACTTTAAGTCAAACAGTCTAATGAACCCAGATTGATTTTCGAGATAGAGGATGATGGAATTTTTTTTTACTGTTTTTGCAAATGTTTTACGTAGATTGATGAAAACTATGTTAGTGATTTATTTAATTGAATGCAAAATGCTATTCTAATATTCACAGGTCGAGAAGTTTTTCCAACATAATGTTTATTGCATTCACAAGGTATGCTATAGATGCAATATTTTGAATTTTGAAAAACATCTTGGGCGCGTCTTGCTAATAAATTCCGTAAAGTATTCGTTGTCTGAAAAACTATTCTTCTCGTCCTGTGAATATGAAGATAATACCGTTAAAAGAAAATTAAAAGAGGCCGCGATTATTTTGTTGGATTGTGAAAGATATGTGTCAAATTGTTCTGTGAATTTGGATCCTTGCTAGCTACAGATTCTAAATGATGAAGTAAGTAATAATAGATTAAACATCATATGATATCTCTAGCTATGGAAATAGGCAAAAGCAAACAAAGGACCTCGCACAAAATGAATGGAAATTGGGTTCCGCTAGATTTGGCTAGAACTGTGATATGTATAGTTCTCGACATCTGATGAAAAGGTGTCACGGGCGCAAAGTGATCCTATGGATAGTTTCAGAGATGTAGAGGGGGAAAGTGTGTGATTTTGGCTGTAGGACTGAAGTCACGAAGTTGATGGATTCAAAAACTGAGGCATGTAATGAATTTTAACCAGTTAGTACAATGCTTTTGGGATCGCTGAACCTGAATTCATGGATAGTTTAGCTATCTAAGGTCACCTGGAAGTCAGGTAAAGGTCGTTTCAGCTGCGAGCCCAAATACACTCACTGGTCAAAATTCAATACTACAAGACTTTTCTTCAGTTTGACCTTGAAACGACCCCTACCCGACCTCCGGGTGGCCTAAGCTATCCAAGAATTCAGGTTCAGCGATCCCAAACGCATTGTACCTACTGGTCAAAATTCATTGCATGCCTCAGTTTTTGAATCCATCAACTTGAAACTTCGTGAAGCTTGCTCAGTCCTACAGACAAAATCGCACACTTCCCCCCTCTATATCTCTGAAACTATCCATAGGATCACTTTGAGTCCGTGACAACTTTTCATCAGAATGTCGAGAACTATAACATATCACAATTCCAGCCAAATCTAGCGGGACCCAATTTCCATTCATTTTATGCGGGGTCCTTTAAACTGTCAAAGCTATTAAAACGTAAAGTCAAAAAAAGTTCAGAAGACGAAAACAGTGGTAACTAAATTTTTAAAGTGCGCGATATTAAGTGTTTCTCTATTTTCTATTTGTGGAAAAATGAAAAAAAAACAAACAAAATTATGCTGTCGCGGAACGCTTGCCGTGATTTCAGGATTGTCTGCCTCCTGGATGGGTACCGACTGTCGAGACCTGCGAGCTTCTCCACGGAGCATCATCAATGGGTTTGTAATCCGTATAACGGGACGAGGAAAACCGTGTTCAGGGTCCCTCTTCACCTCCGGTGCCGATGCGCTGGTCGTTGGTTCGGGAGCTAGAGGGCTCCCTGACATCCCTATCCTTTCCCTCTTGATGTTTGGCCCTGAGGCTACCATCGAGGACAGGTGGGTTTTACGATACTATGCCATCGTTCTGAGTTCAAATGCTCTTAGGGAGATTCCGCGATCTATTTATTGTCGTTGCCATTTGAGCGCTACATTAATTATTTTCCACTTAGGATTGTGGAAGTGGTTCGGGTTTTTTATGTCATCCTGTATGCACTGGTGTCTGAAAATCACTGTCTCTTAATTTACTTTGTTTTAATTCACTGTGCGCGGCATCCTTGGAGTGCCAGTGCGAATGCTTAAATAGCTTGGTACAGCTTTAAGCTGACCGGGAGCGATGGAGCTCGAGAGTTTTTGGTATTTCTTGGACGAGAAATAATAACTCGGAAATAGGTAAGAGTATATAATATTTATTAAAATGATGCAAAAGTATAATGCTTGCGTACGAATTAGACTCGGAGCTCACCAGGCACTGTGTCCTGGCTGAAGAACTGCATTTGACGCCAGGTCGTGTTCGATCGCCGGCAGGGCGAATCTCGGTTGAACGACTGCAGCTTGGTTGCAGGGACACCTCGATTTGGCCCACAACGTTGGGAATTTGTCTTGGTCTTGGTCGCTCGGCCGTGGTTGGCGATCTGAAGTCAAAAATTCAAAAGGAAGGCGAAAATTTTATTTCCTCCGTCCTTCATCGGCGGTTGTAGGAAGGCTGCGGCGCAGGACGCGGTTATCGTCTGCTGTCACAGGAGGTGGCTATGCCGGCTTGGTGTCGTCTTAGTGGTTTGACGTTAGGAAATTCAAAAGGTGGGTGAAAGTTTACAGAAGGTCGGCGATTTTCGTAAATGAAAAATCAGTGGTTTGGGTGGGTCGTTGGCAGATTCAAAACATAGGTGAAATCTGAAGTTATCGTATCCATTCCTACGACAATGCCACAAATAAATAACTTCAGACAATATCCTTTTTCTGACTCTTGACTAAAGTTAAAATGGACGGTCAAGTTTTCACTGCAACAACACACTGTATAATTATTTACATAGATACTGCAGTTTTAATGTTACACCGCTAGTCACATTACCTATTTGGAAAACGGCATGTTGCAAGAGTAGTTTTTGAACTTCAAGTTCCCTGTTGAAATGCACGCCGTACCAAAGACCGGCAAACAGAGAAGTGCACTCATGCCCTCGTCATAGGTGGTAGAGAGCCCACTAATGCGAGTTCATTAGAATGAAGCCGGAGCGAGCAGAGTCGAACAGTTGTGGCTAGGGCCATTGATCCAGACATTATTGGGGATAATCGCCTGATTTATGATGTATTTATACACTTGTTATGAAACCAGCCGAATCAAATTAACTTCTGTTTCGTAGGCGGTAGAGAACGCTTTGTATTTTAATACAGAGTGGACTTGTTGCAGTCCAACTGTTTTAGTACCAACTAGCAACATTCGTATTTCAATCTCATTGGTTACAATATCGCCTTGGACCCAATACATTTACTGCTCTTTTTTTTCAAGTTATATTTTAATTACCAACTTTTATAGAGATATATTTAAAGAAAGAAAAAGAGATACCTGTGTGACGTTCCACTACCTCGTTGATGCTCGAAAGTTCGAAAGACCTGCATCTACTCCGGGTTTGCAATATTCGACCAACAAAATCCTACAGATGAATCGAAAAAAGTTTATATGAGCCTAGGTCCCCTAATGCTTTGTTTTTAAATATAAGATAAGATTCTGTTATTTTATATATTCTTATTCACTTTGTACGTTTTTAAAATAATTTGTTCAAATTCGGTGCATTCAATACCTACTTGCTTGAGGCTGAATAAAATTATACGCTATCATTTTATTTTAGGTAGGTTAGGTTACTACATTTTTAATCATGATCTTTCCCTCAGTCAATGTTTGTTGAGATGACATTAACTCGTCACTCGAGAAAAAACGATTCTGTTTTACCATGTAACTTTTTTACCTCTTTCTCCTGTACCTTTAAGTGTTTGGATAATTTTCATCAAAAGGATTTAAAGCATGTCGTCACATTTTTCATGTAACCTGTTGACTACCTTTAAATAAAACTGTAATAAGTACCTAATTAGTTTCAATTCTGGTGACAAACAGATCCGCAAAAAGACCATTGGCAATAATCATCTACCAGGAAAATATAAAATAAACGAGAATAATAAGAAACAATAGTACATGATTACCCTGTATCTCAAAAATAAAAAGGTTGCCTGGCATTATTAATACGAAAATCTTTAATTATACTTTATTAAACAAACATTCACCCGTACTGTGGAATATTGTCCTAAAATTAAACAACAGTAAAATTTAAGGAAACTTTCAATTTTTTCGTAGCAATATTAACCACATAAGACATTTGCAAAAGCCACTTACTGGTACTTACAGAAGTACTGAAGTCTATGCTGGTCCTTTGCCCTTACAAACCTGCAATTATAATTTTGGTTTCTATAAATAACCTGCCGATTCTAGACCGATATGAGAAGACTCTTCAGTGATTCATCAACTCATTAGTTGCTTTCTATTCATGACCTCCGCACCCATAACAAAGTTAAAGAAATATTATACAACACAGCAACCTTTTTTCCAGATTCTTCAGGAAGATTTAAATTCAAACTTTTCTTCAATTTGTCTTCTGCTAAAACTTGTACTTTTTTCCATCTTTTTCTCCCGTTTTCTACTTTTCCCATGATGTATTCTTGCCGAGGTCTTTATTATCATTGACCTCGATTCTAGTCGTCATTGTATAGAAAGTTCCTTATCAAAATTTAGCTTTTTAGTTTGACCACCACAGCTTCGACAGTGGTTCCTTTACATAGCTTATAACTTCCGGTCATTCTCTTCCGAGTAGTAGATAACGCAAATTTGTTATATCTTCACACTTGCATATTAGAGAAGCTGCTTTCTGGCCATCCTACTTGCACAACCTACACAACCTGTCATTTACTAATCCAATATCCTTTTTCATCGACCTACAGAGTCCAGTAAACACTCCTACTCTTATCGTCATTGATCCACAACTTTAGTTTAGTAGATTTTCTCGATAGTCCTTTTTGAATTACATTTATAAGACTTTGCCATCATTTTCAGGTCTTATCTTTCATCCATTCTTGCTAATAACGTAGGAGGGTTGGAACCTCTACAGGACTGTAGATATATCTAGTGGTCTGCCATCGTCACGTTAATGAAGCATCTTGCTTATCGTTATCTCTTTTTCTATTACATATATTTAAATTTTTGATCACTAAATTCAAAACTTATATACAGGGTGTTACGAAATTTGCGGACACGGACTCTGGGATCATGTTAAGCTAGGATAAGGTCATAGAAAAATGTTTCTATCATTTTTCAATCAGACCAATATTTTTCGAGATACGGCAGTTTTAAATATCGAAAAATAATAAAAATGTTCAATTTTTAATCATTTTATAAACAATTATGACAAACGAATTGTTCAAAATTTCCACCACCTGCTGCTAAACATGCTTCAGCACATTGTGCTACAGCTTGAACGAAGTTGCGTACCTACCATCTCTGGCGTTATTTGTTGTATTGTTTGAAACAGACAGCTCTATAACAGTTAATGATAGTTCATAAAGCATTTATCAATACTTTGATATCGTTAGAGTACAGTAAAAGTACCTGTCAATACAAACTGTAAAATAATAGGCCACAATTATTCAAATCGTGAATAGTATGATATACTGATGACTCTCGGAGCTTCAAATAATCGTACAGGTGAAGCAGTGCGGTTGGCTTGGCAGAGGCGATCCATTTGCTTGGCCACCTCGTTCTCCAGACCTAATGCCATGAGATTTTATATTTTGGGGCTTTTTATAAACGTTGGTGTACAGAACACCAGTAGCAAATTTGAATGAATTGCAGAATCGCCTATTTCAATCAATACAGCAAATAACACAAGAGGTGATACGCAACTCCATTAGAACAGTAGCACAATGTGCTTAAGTATGTTTAACAGCAGACGGTGGAAATTGTGAACAATTGTTGTAACTCGTTTGTCGTAATTGTTTATCTAATGACTGAAAATTGAAATTTATAAATATATATTTTTATTATTTTTGGATATTTGATACTGCTATATCTCGAAAAATACTGGTCTCATTGAACACTTTTTTATCACCTGATCTAGCTTAATATGATCCCAGAGTCCGTGTCCGCGAATTTTGTAACACCCTGTATAAAAGATCCAACGTTGTCATATAGTCAGCGTTATTTTATATATACCCTAACAAAGGCATCAGCACTTTATTATGACCACCCTGTTCGTTCTAAATCTACCCCATCCCCGTCAATTCTGAGGATTGTAAAAGTACCGTGCGCTCGCTCGCACACAGGGGAGTTATTTGTTTGATGCTATTAAATTATTATACTATATTTGTGCGCAGGATGTGATAAATAGTTTGTTTGGCGTTTGAGCAGTGAGCGTGTCCTGGAATATTAACCAAAACGCACACAAAGGACGAATATGGAAGTTCAGAGCGAACAAAAGGGAAGACGGTAGTAAAATTATCGTTTGTTACCGCAACAATGGAAGTGAGTGGTAGCAGAACTGTCAGAAAGGTTTAATTGAAAGTATTATCATATTGGTAAAATAAGAGATATTCTAAGATCCAGTAAAAACTGGTGTATAAGCTTGACAATGTCAATATTGAACCCAAAACTTTTTTATAAGAGCGTTTTAGATTTCTTTAAATAGGTACTATTTACCAGATCCAAATTCTCGGATGCCGTAATAGATACAGAAGCAAATTTTGTTAAAAATAAATTTGGTAAAAGAATAATTTCCCAAGCCAAAAATCGAAGATTTTTTGGAAAATATAGAATTTTCAAATTCCAATTTTAAGTTGAATGTAAATAATTGCCACCATTCAAAACGTATTAAAGATACTCTTATAAATGATTAGATTTTAGTAATTTTTAAACTATTAAAAAATAAATAACATATGTATACTAGTAATTTAGGTGTTAATAGAAAATATAGTGTGTTCAAAATGTTCAGTATAATACTACCAGTATTAAAAGGACGTTGAGATCTTTCTATCAGGCGGTTGCCGTTGAAGAAAATGACGGTGATAACTACGTTGTGATATACTAAAAGATTTGCTGAAAGGCAAAACGTTGCACCAAAAATCTGATTTCATAATGGAATAATAGAGAAGCGAAAGTTACCTCAATTTTCTTCTATTTCCATATTCAATATTGAAATATTACATTTTTCCAAAAGCAAGAAAATTTTTAATTAATGTGTAATTTTTAACAATTCTATCTCTTAAGTGTTAGAACGATCAGTACCAGTTTGAATAATCGGTTGAAAAATGNTCACGGGCGCAAAGTGATCCTATGGATAGTTTCAGAGATGTAGAGGGGGAAAGTGTGTGATTTTGGCTGTAGGACTGAAGTCACGAAGTTGATGGATTCAAAAACTGAGGCATGTAATGAATTTTGACCAGTTAGTACAATGCTTTTGGGATCGCTGAACCTGAATTCATGGATAGTTTAGCTATCTAAGGTCACCTGGAAGTCAGGTAAAGGTCGTTCCATCTGCGAGCCCAAATACACTCACTGGTCAAAATTCAATACTACAAGACTTTTCTTCAGTTTGACCTTGAAACGACCCCTACCCGACCTCCGGGTGGCCTAAGCTATCCAAGAATTCAGGTTCAGCGATCCCAAACGCATTGTACCTACTGGTCAAAATTCATTGCATGCCTCAGTTTTTGAATCCATCAACTTGAAACTTCGTGAAGCTTGCTCAGTCCTACAGACAAAATCGCACACTTCCCCCCTCTATATCTCTGAAACTATCCATAGGATCACTTTGAGTCCGTGACAACTTTTCATCAGAATGTCGAGAACTATAACATATCACAATTCCAGCCAAATCTAGCGGGACCCAATTTCCATTCATTTTATGCGGGGTCCTTTAAACTGTCAAAGCTATTAAAACGTAAAGTCAAAAAAAGTTCAGAAGACGAAAACAGTGGTAACTAAATTTTTAAAGTGCGCGATATTAAGTGTTTCTCTATTTTCTATTTGTGGAAAAATGAAAAAAAAACAAACAAAATTATGCTGTCGCGGAACGCTTGCCGTGATTTCAGGATTGTCTGCCTCCTGGATGGGTACCGACTGTCGAGACCTGCGAGCTTCTCCACGGAGCATCATCAATGGGTTTGTAATCCGTATAACGGGACGAGGAAAACCGTGTTCAGGGTCCCTCTTCACCTCCGGTGCCGATGCGCTGGTCGTTGGTTCGGGAGCTAGAGGGCTCCCTGACATCCCTATCCTTTCCCTCTTGATGTTTGGCCCTGAGGCTACCATCGAGGACAGGTGGGTTTTACGATACTATGCCATCGTTCTGAGTTCAAATGCTCTTAGGGAGATTCCGCGATCTATTTATTGTCGTTGCCATTTGAGCGCTACATTAATTATTTTCCACTTAGGATTGTGGAAGTGGTTCGGGTTTTTTATGTCATCCTGTATGCACTGGTGTCTGAAAATCACTGTCTCTTAATTTACTTTGTTTTAATTCACTGTGCGCGGCATCCTTGGAGTGCCAGTGTGAATGCTTAAATAGCTTGGTACAGCTTTAAGCTGACCGGAAGCGATGGAGCTCGAGAGTTTTTGGTATTTCTTGGACGAGAAATAATAACTCGGAAATAGGTAAGAGTATATAATATTTATTAAAATGATGCAAAAGTATAATGCTTGCGTACGAATTAGACTCGGAGCTCACCAGGCACTGTGTCCTGGCTGAAGAACTGCATTTGACGCCAGGTCGTGTTCGATCGCCGGCAGGGCGAATCTCGGTTGAACGACTGCAGCTTGGTTGCAGGGACACCTCGATTTGGCCCACAACGTTGGGAATTTGTCTTGGTCTTGGTCGCTCGGCCGTGGTTGGCGATCTGAAGTCAAAAATTCAAAAGGAAGGCGAAAATTTTATTTCCTCCGTCCTTCATCGGCGGTTGTAGGAAGGCTGCGGCGCAGGACGCGGTTATCGTCTGCTGTCACAGGAGGTGGCTATGCCGGCTTGGTGTCGTCTTAGTGATTTGACGTTAGGAAATTCAAAAGGTGGGTGAAAGTTTACAGAAGGTCGGCGATTTTCGTAAATGAAAAATCAGTGGTTTGGGTGGGTCGTTGGCAGATTCAAAACATAGGTGAAATCTGAAGTTATCGTATCCATTCCTACGACAATGCCACAAATAAATAACTTCAGACAATATCCTTTTTCTGACTCTTGACTAAAGTTAAAATGGACGGTCAAGTTTTCACTGCAACAACACACTGTATAATTATTTACATAGATACTGCAGTTTTAATGTTACACCGCTAGTCACATTACCTATTTGGAAAACGGCATGTTGCAAGAGTAGTTTTTGAACTTCAAGTTCCCTGTTGAAATGCACGCCGTACCAAAGACCGGCAAACAGAGAAGTGCACTCATGCCCTCGTCATAGGTGGTAGAGAGCCCACTAATGCGAGTTCATTAGAATGAAGCCGGAGCGAGCAGAGTCGAACAGTTGTGGCTAGGGCCATTGATCCAGACATTATTGGGGATAATCGCCTGATTTATGATGTATTTATACACTTGTTATGAAACCAGCCGAATCAAATTAACTTCTGTTTCGTAGGCGGTAGAGAACGCTTTGTATTTTAATACAGAGTGGACTTGTTGCAGTCCAACTGTTTTAGTACCAACTAGCAACATTCGTATTTCAATCTCATTGGTTACAATATCGCCTTGGACCCAATACATTTACTGCTCTTTTTTTTCAAGTTATATTTTAATTACCAACTTTTATAGAGATATATTTAAAGAAAGAAAAAGAGATACATGTGTGACGTTCCACTACCTCGTTGATGCTCGGAAATTCGAAAGACCTGCATCTACTCGGGGTTTGCAATATTCGACCAACAAAATCCTATAGATGAATCGAAAAAAGTTTATATGAGCCTAGGTCCCCTAATGCTTTGTTTTTAAATATAAGATAAGATTCTGTTATTTTATATATTCTTATTCACTTTGTACGTTTTTAAAATAATTTGTTCAAATTCGGTGCATTCAATACCTACTTGCTTGAGGCTGAATAAAATTATACGCTATCATTTTATTTTAGGTAGGTTAGGTTACTACATTTTTAATCATGATCTTTCCCTCAGTCAATGTTTGTTGAGATGACATTAACTCGTCACTCGAGAAAAAACGATTCTGTTTTACCATGTAACTTTTTTACCTCTTTCTCCTGTACCTTTAAGTGTTTGGATAATTTTCATCAAAAGGATTTAAAGCATGTCGTCACATTTTTCATGTAACCTGTTGACTACCTTTAAATAAAACTGTAATAAGTACCTAATTAGTTTCAATTCTGGTGACAAACAGATCCGCAAAAAGACCATTGGCAATAATCATCTACCAGGAAAATATAAAATAAACGAGAATAATAAGAAACAATAGTACATGATTACCCTGTATCTCAAAAATAAAAAGGTTGCCTGGCATTATTAATACGAAAATCTTTAATTATACTTTATTAAACAAACATTCACCCGTACTGTGGAATATTGTCCTAAAATTAAACAACAGTAAAATTTAAGGAAACTTTCAATTTTTTCGTAGCAATATTAACCACATAAGACATTTGCAAAAGCCACTTACTGGTACTTACAGAAGTACTGAAGTCTATGCTGGTCCTTTGCCCTTACAAACCTGCAATTATAATTTTGGTTTCTATAAATAACCTGCCGATTCTAGACCGATATGAGAAGACTCTTCAGTGATTCATCAACTCATTAGTTGCTTTCTATTCATGACCTCCGCACCCATAACAAAGTTAAAGAAATATTATACAACACAGCAACCTTTTTTCCAGATTCTTCAGGAAGATTTAAATTCAAACTTTTCTTCAATTTGTCTTCTGCTAAAACTTGTACTTTTTTCCATCTTTTTCTCCCGTTTTCTACTTTTCCCATGATGTATTCTTGCCGAGGTCTTTATTATCATTGACCTCGATTCTAGTCGTCATTGTATAGAAAGTTCCTTATCAAAATTTAGCTTTTTAGTTTGACCACCACAGCTTCGACAGTGGTTCCTTTACATAGCTTATAACTTCCGGTCATTCTCTTCCGAGTAGTAGATAACGCAAATTTGTTATATCTTCACACTTGCATATTAGAGAAGCTGCTTTCTGGCCATCCTACTTGCACAACCTACACAACCTGTCATTTACTAATCCAATATCCTTTTTCATCGACCTACAGAGTCCAGTAAACACTCCTACTCTTATCGTCATTGATCCACAACTTTAGTTTAGTAGATTTTCTCGATAGTCCTTTTTGAATTACATTTATAAGACTTTGCCATCATTTTCAGGTCTTATCTTTCATCCATTCTTGCTAATAACGTAGGAGGGTTGGAACCTCTACAGGACTGTAGATATATCTAGTGGTCTGCCATCGTCACGTTAATGAAGCATCTTGCTTATCGTTATCTCTTTTTCTATTACATATATTTAAATTTTTGATCACTAAATTCAAAACTTATATACAGGGTGTTACGAAATTTGCGGACACGGACTCTGGGATCATGTTAAGCTAGGATAAGGTCATAGAAAAATGTTTCTATCATTTTTCAATCAGACCAATATTTTTCGAGATACGGCAGTTTTAAATATCGAAAAATAATAAAAATGTTCAATTTTTAATCATTTTATAAACAATTATGACAAACGAATTGTTCAAAATTTCCACCACCTGCTGCTAAACATGCTTCAGCACATTGTGCTACAGCTTGAACGAAGTTGCGTACCTACCATCTCTGGCGTTATTTGTTGTATTGTTTGAAACAGACAGCTCTATAACAGTTAATGATAGTTCATAAAGCATTTATCAATACTTTGATATCGTTAGAGTACAGTAAAAGTACCTGTCAATACAAACTGTAAAATAATAGGCCACAATTATTCAAATCGTGAATAGTATGATATACTGATGACTCTCGGAGCTTCAAATAATCGTACAGGTGAAGCAGTGCGGTTGGCTTGGCAGAGGCGATCCATTTGCTTGGCCACCTCGTTCTCCAGACCTAATGCCATGAGATTTTATATTTTGGGGCTTTTTATAAACGTTGGTGTACAGAACACCAGTAGCAAATTTGAATGAATTGCAGAATCGCCTATTTCAATCAATACAGCAAATAACACAAGAGGTGATACGCAACTCCATTAGAACAGTAGCACAATGTGCTTAAGTATGTTTAACAGCAGACGGTGGAAATTGTGAACAATTGTTGTAACTCGTTTGTCGTAATTGTTTATCTAATGACTGAAAATTGAAATTTATAAATATATATTTTTATTATTTTTGGATATTTGATACTGCTATATCTCGAAAAATACTGGTCTCATTGAACACTTTTTTATCACCTGATCTAGCTTAATATGATCCCAGAGTCCGTGTCCGCGAATTTTGTAACACCCTGTATAAAAGATCCAACGTTGTCATATAGTCAGCGTTATTTTATATATACCCTAACAAAGGCATCAGCACTTTATTATGACCACCCTGTTCGTTCTAAATCTACCCCATCCCCGTCAATTCTGAGGATTGTAAAAGTACCGTGCGCTCGCTCGCACACAGGGGAGTTATTTGTTTGATGCTATTAAATTATTATACTATATTTGTGCGCAGGATGTGATAAATAGTTTGTTTGGCGTTTGAGCAGTGAGCGTGTCCTGGAATATTAACCAAAACGCACACAAAGGACGAATATGGAAGTTCAGAGCGAACAAAAGGGAAGACGGTAGTAAAATTATCGTTTGTTACCGCAACAATGGAAGTGAGTGGTAGCAGAACTGTCAGAAAGGTTTAATTGAAAGTATTATCATATTGGTAAAATAAGAGATATTCTAAGATCCAGTAAAAACTGGTGTATAAGCTTGACAATGTCAATATTGAACCCAAAACTTTTTTATAAGAGCGTTTTAGATTTCTTTAAATAGGTACTATTTACCAGATCCAAATTCTCGGATGCCGTAATAGATACAGAAGCAAATTTTGTTAAAAATAAATTTGGTAAAAGAATAATTTCCCAAGCCAAAAATCGAAGATTTTTTGGAAAATATAGAATTTTCAAATTCCAATTTTAAGTTGAATGTAAATAATTGCCACCATTCAAAACGTATTAAAGATACTCTTATAAATGATTAGATTTTAGTAATTTTTAAACTATTAAAAAATAAATAACATATGTATACTAGTAATTTAGGTGTTAATAGAAAATATAGTGTGTTCAAAATGTTCAGTATAATACTACCAGTATTAAAAGGACGTTGAGATCTTTCTATCAGGCGGTTGCCGTTGAAGAAAATGACGGTGATAACTACGTTGTGATATATTAAAAGATTTGCTGAAAGGCAAAACGTTACACCAAAAATCTGATTTCATAATGGAATAATAGAGAAGCGAAAGTTACCTCAATTTTCTTCTATTTCCATATTCAATATTGAAATATTACATTTTTCCAAAAGCAAGAAAATTTTTAATTAATGTGTAATTTGTATAAAATTACACAATTTTATACTATTTTAAACAATTCTATCTCTTAAGTGTTAGAGCGATCAGTACCAGTTTCAATAATCGGTTGAAAAATGTATATTTCTCTCAAATGCAAAGTAAAACAGGTATAGTCTTTCCGACCATTAATTTCCGGACACCCTGTATGTTCCACTGACTTCGGAAAGACTATACCTACATGGTTATTTGTAAATGAAAACACAAGGCTGTCTGGTGTGGGGAACCCAAAACATGCCGCTATATCAAGTTACATTGTTTAACTGTTTAGCTGTTAATTTGAGCAATAAAAAAAGTGTTTTTTGAAAATAACTCTAAAACGCTCTGTCTAATTTAAATAAAATTTAGTACGCTAGTAGATGTGTTGCTTTTTGACATAATAACCATTACAAGTAATGGCGTTTACAGGACTGGGGAAAATATCTCAAACCCTACAAAATGCTCTTATTTTTTGACAGGTGGCCTTAGAACTTTTATTTTACAATAAATTTAGAAACATTTTTTTTCAAGTTTCTTCTCTCTTGTATTTTTTTTTGTATGCCGAATGGTTTTTGTGTTATAAATTATGTTAATAGTTATCACCTACAATTTTTTTATATACTTAAATTTGAGTTAATTACGATCGAAAATTTGATCCATGTGAAAATGAAAATTGAGAAAGGACCCCGCACAAACCTTATGGAAAATGGCTTTCTGTCAAAATGGCTGAAATTGAAATATGATATAGCTCTCACCTTCCTGAGTAAAAGTTGTCATGGGCCCAAAGCGATCCTATGTGTAGGTTTAAAGATATAGAGCTTTGAAGTTTTTTTTTTTTCAATGATTTGGGATCGAGCTAGGGCCCTTTCTTCTGGCGCTCTTCTTGCTTCGCCGGCTCGTCTGTGTAAACCCCGGGGGTAGTGTCATGTTTATGTGTGATATGGTTGGGTAGGGTAGTGCGGCTATGCAGCCTGGGATGCGCATTGCTAAGGTGGCCCTTATCCCAGCGCGGGAGCTTTGAAGTTAACGATTTCATAGCACGGTGCTGGATATAAGTGCAGGATAGGTGTATGTACCTATATCTCCCTTTCTCCGTATATACAGAGTCAGTTTTTTGTAGACAAACTTTAACAGGAGATAGAACACATGTTTTTAAAAAGAAAACTTCCTATAAGCATATGTCATAGAAGGCTTCGTATCCGAAATACGGGGTGTTGAATATAAAGTTTTTTCCTCGAATATTTATTATAACTTATAAATGAATGCTTAGATTTTTTTCATGTTTGGGAGATAATGCCTATTAATTAAGGGGCATAAAACAAGCAGGGATAAAAATGTTCAAAAACTTGCACAGTGGCGGAGTGGAGGGGGTGGTCAACCCCTTTCTTAAACAAAACTTCTACGCCAATTTTAAAAAAACTGTTATTTTCATTATCTACATACAGTTTAACAAAAATAATGTCCCTTCTTCTGTTTCGAAATTCCTGTGCGTTTCCAAGTTATTTTGATTTTTAGTGTTTGATGTGGTACTAAATTAATTTATTTATTATCAATTAGCGGCTAAATATTTAATTCTTTCAACGAAACCTACCTAAATATGGTTTGTTAAGGATTCTAAANCCGAAATATGATTTGTTAAGGATTCTAAAAAGCCGAAATCTCTAATTCTTTGTCTCTTTCCAATGTAGTCAAAATAAATGTTTGTTATATACGATACCATACGAAAATACAAGACTTTTGTAAGTTGAAATCTGTTTGGTACACTAATTTTAACAATCCTTATTTATTATGTGCTGCGTAAATACTAATGTACTGCAACTAAATTACAAAAAAAAACATTGAATGAACATTGATGTTAATGCTTATGGAGAAATTTTTTGAATTTATAACAATATTTAATTAACAACTTCTTAAAACTTTTTGGCAACTGCACAAATAATGTATTGTATGTATATAATGTAACAGATTTCAACTTATAAAAGTCTTGTATTTGAGTATAGCGTGATATAACAAATATTTATTTTGACTACATTGGAAAGAGATAAAGAAATAGAGATTTCGGCTTTTAAGAATCCTTAAC
The DNA here is from genome assembly GCF_000390285.2 of Anoplophora glabripennis. Lineage (NCBI taxonomy): Eukaryota > Metazoa > Arthropoda > Insecta > Coleoptera > Cerambycidae > Anoplophora > Anoplophora glabripennis. Next base: position 461,589 of record NW_019416439.1, read on the forward strand.
AAACCATATTTCGGTAGGTTTCGTTGAAAGAATTAAATATTTAGCCGATAATTGATAATAAATAAATTACTTAATTTACACAACAAACACTAAAAATCGCTTTGGGCCCATGACAACTTTTGCTCAGGAAGGTGAAAGCTATATCATATTTCAATTTCAGCCATTTTGACCGAAAGCCATTTTCCATAAGGTTTGTGCGGGGTCCTTTACAGTTATAGGTATGCTCTTTCATAAAAATTATTGGAAATCTATCACTTTGAGTAACACAAAATGTAATCATAAAATTAATCGCATTTAATTTTTTTTTTTTTTCATTATTAAAATTCTCTTACTGGTGGACGAAGCAACTTGGCATAGAGGTAAGTTATAAAATATCATATTTTAGGGTCCCTTACAAGCACCTACCTGGCGTCAGATTATTTACGAATCGTCCTGTGTAATAAATGTTTTCATAGATATCGTAGATTCATCATAGACGTTCCCAGCCAAGCCATATACTGAACGCAGTCTATTAAGGCAACCCCCCATTTGACACCACCACATCTTCAGGATCCACATCACTGCTTGAGTTATGTCAGACTCTTTAATGGTAAAGATTAGTTGAACTTTCCGATCCGAGTATTGAAAACGTTAATTTATCCTGTATCCTGTATTAAATAGACTCTTTTAGTGTGACGTCACATATTTAAGCTACCCGCAACAAATTATCATAGTTGAAATTGTAGAGACCGAATCTGACCTTTACATAGATACTATAGAAATGAACAACAATTAATTTATTTTTACAAGGATTTAGAAGCATTTAAGAACAACCAACACGTGTTTCGTAAAATAGATACACTTATGTACTTAAAACATACAAAAATAGATATAAAAGAATATTCCTAAATTTAAATAAAGTAAAACTTTAACATTAGTGGTGTTATTTTTAATGCGCATGCTCGGAAAGAATACAAGAATACAAATAAGAGGAAATAAAACACTTTTTTATTATTACGACAAACCTACAACTATACATTTGCCATCAGAAGTGACCGAAAATATAGCTGTTTCTTTCACTTTAAATAAGCACAAAGTTTATGAAGAAAAACTGTGGAGGTAACGAAAAATGTGCATAACTTCCAACATTTCCTCATCTATTATCACCTTACCGGTATAACAAAGCCGGGTTTTAGAGCACAGCGCTCGTGGCTTTTCGAATAATAAATATATCGCAGCGAGCGAGTTCAATTCCAATAAACCCTGATGTGCAGATTAAAGCGATTTTCTCATTTCAGCCCACCATAAACAATTTACAGCGGAGTAATATTGCTTTGTGGATTCGGCCTGGCTTTGTGTTCGTCAATATTTGGAATCAGACCGCACTTTGATATTCCCTTCTGCTCGACAAAGACTTCCAGTTCAAATTAATTCTCAATTAAATATATTACTTTGGTGTTTGTCGAACAACGTTTTCGTTTTTTCGGCGCGATTCGCCTTAGAATTGTAACAAAAAGGGAGAACAGGGCGTTGCTTTTGCAAATACAGATTTTTTACGTAGATACTTGAGATTTAAAAAATATACATTTCTACACTGAAAGAAATGCGCTTTATTCTTTATTAGAATTATGTATGCCATTATAAGACCATTGTATACTATATATGACAGTTAAATAGGTGAATATTGGATATAAAACGCGTACTGCTAGCACAGTTGTATAGTGACTATAAACCTTATTCTTTATTAAATTATTGTATAACTAGTATACAACGTTTTTTATACCCTTTACGAAATAATAGCAATAACTGTTATTAAAGTGTTCCATATCGTTATTAGAACATCTAGTACTGGTTATAAGTTTTATAATAATAAATGTATTAAACTGTTGTATACTCTGTATGAGTTAAAAACATATGTCATTAAGTTTTCAGAAATTTTATTGGATAACTGTAATTACAAGCTAAGGTTCTAATGTAAACATACATAAAACATACTTTTAAGCATTAAAAATGATGACAAATCGCTCCCAAAACTGTCCAGTTTATTTTCTTAGCAACGATGCACCCGTATTTTCTTGTATTACATGAGAATTTGCACTATAACTCTTCCACCTTAAGAATGAAGCATCCCCAGAAAGGTTGAGCTTCTTTCCATATAATTTTATTTCCTCTGGTTGATTGACTTTATACCCATGCTCTTCTTTGTCACCGTTAACCTTCTGTTCCTCCATCTTATGTAAAACTTAACATCAGCGATTTCTAATAGGACCTACAAAATAATAATTTTTAAGATTTAGACAAGATTTACATTTGAAAAAACAAAACAATTACAAGCCATAAAACAGTTAGATACTTACATAATAATTTTCCATTTCACACAACGCGATATGATCATGTATCCCACAAAACATGTGCATATACTGTCCATTTTCATCAAACTAGACGTGTGTAAGTCGATGCACAGCGGACTGTCGGAAATTTTACGATTGTTGTATTTTCTCTTCTTGAGTAAAGATAATAAAGACGTTGTGGTTTTGTGTGTTTATTTTGACAATGATTGAACATGTATGGACAATAAAAGTGGACTGTATAAGATAGTTGAGTACCGTTCTGCTTCATGCATAGCATGCTACTGAAATCTTAGAAGGGATGAGCTCGTGCGGCGAACCCTAAATCAGCGGCTGGAATAGCCAGGTTTCTTATTGAGTCGGCGCACTTCGCTCTCGGGTCTGACATATGATTATTATTACAAGACTATGAATATAACTTAACAACGATCATAACCGATTATGCACCGAGAGGTGACGATCACTTAACCATTATAAGATGCGTTTTACACGTTAAAAACGGAAACATATTCAGTATAAGAACGAATAATTCTGTTAATACAATTGTTATATACAAATTCGGATACTGGTCTTTATACAACAAATCTTCCCTACTATACAATTGGAATATAAAGTCTATAACACCTAATAATGTATAAGTAATTCATTATAACCTTTATTTCATAGATGCATAAGGTGTATTAAGCACCTTCCAGTTAAACTGATTGAATAATGAGTATGGAGATGATTGCTTTTTTTTAATAAAAGTTGTATATTTGTTATAAAACTTTTAATATGCGCTATACACATTATTCTAGATAAACAGTTTAATAAGCCCATTTCTTTCAGTGTAAGGTTTATATCTGAGTTCAGTAAGTAGTTATTCGATGCTTTAGAAGACTTTCTTTTAAAAGTAAAAATTATTAAATATTTAAATTAATATTCATTTTTTTTCATCGATTTTTTCCTCTTTCCATAAGTGCCCATTTCTCTTATAAGTAATTTCATAGAATTTATTTCATGGCAAAAGTACAAAACAAATGGACTATAATTATACCGAAAATACGAACATCTGCATATACCTAATTATCCAAAATAAGTAATTAAAATGTTATAGTTAAATTTACTACAATTTTATAAAACATATTAACTTTGTTCTTCAAAAACAAGAATTTGGATATTTAATTCCTATCAGCTGTCAAACAAAATATCCTAAACTCATACAATTCTAATAGCGAATCCACGGACTTGGAAAATTTTGTTTCAGCTAAGCCATTCCATGGACCAGATAGCTTGTTTATTCAGCTTCAATTTCCTTTTTTTAAATTTCAATACGACCATTTTTTATCGGAACATCGGACTCTTAAAGTAAAATTTGTCTTCAATCATTGATATCTCGGCGACAAATGGTCGTACAGGGAATTGAAGGGTAGTTTCGAAAACTGGAATAAACCTGTAACATGCTGCCGCAACATTTCGGAAATTTTTTTGTTTTAAACAGGGAAAAAGGGTAATTTATGATTTTTTAGAAAATTGACGGCTAAATTAGAAATATTCACGAAATGACTAATGTTAAGCATGATTTTTACAGTTCAATATACCCAGAAGAACCCTGTGAAGTTTCATCTCGATCTAGCGAACCGTTTCTTTGCTTCAAATAGTCAATCTTTTGAAAAAAATTAAAAGGTCACGTAAATGGAAAAACATTTTTTTGAGGTTTTCTCATATTTTTACCGCAAATAACGTTGATGAGAAGAAAAAGGGTAGTTTTGAAAAAAACAGTTTTTTAAGTGATTACAAACTGAACAAAAATTAATTAGAAATTTGTCTCAAAAAACGTATGAACCGGGGTCGAAATCTGGTTTGAGTAATCAATTTTAATTTTAATTTTATTAAAAGTTGATGAACAGAAGAAGAGGACGAAAAAGCCAAATCGTGCTGGAAACAATTGGATTGTGTTTTCTTCAATATCCGGAAGGTTTTCCAAAAAAAAACAAACAAACTTTTTTTCTCCATCAATTTAAACGTTATTTACGGTCAAAATGTGAAAAAACCTAAAAAAAAAATTTTTTATATTTTAATTATGCAGTGTTGAAACACTGCATCACACTGCTCAAAAAACGTGACCCTTTAATTTTTATCAAATGTTTGTTTGCAACAAAGAAACGGTTCGCTAGATCGAGATAAAACTTTACAGGGTTCTTCTGGGTATATCGAACTGTAAAAGTCATGTTTAACATAATAGTCCAGACGGTATCTGTTTCAAAGAGTCCATATTTAGGTGAATCGTATATCCACAGAGATTTTTGGCTTTCAAATATCACAAGAAATTAAAATTTTTCTATGCGCATAAAAAAAACCTGGGCTTAACTTTTGGCGGCACAAAATGTTAAAAAAATTCGAAAAATGTCATATTTTTCTTTCTATTTAATTATGTATCTTTTCAAGAGTTGATTTTAGGCGAAAATGGAAGAGGAAAAAAATTTTTGTAGTTAAATTTTACAAAATATGACTACTTATAAATCGAATGAATCATCATTATTATTGTAAAAATCGAAAAAATCGTCAAAAATGAGGTTAAAAAACATTTCTTTTTAGGGAATTTTTTTGATGTCTTTAAGTTGGGTATAGGACCTTCATACTTGGCTCAAGAAAACTTCATGTTATGTAGAATCATCACACCAAATTTCATCAAAGTCGGTTATATAGATTTTGCATAATAATTTTGCAATCCAGATTTTGAAAAAAAAATTGCAAATTTTCAAAATTTTGCACAGCAAAAACCAAGGCCCTTAGATACTTGAAAATTTAATCACATATAGAAGGGCTCTCAAGCTTTCAAACGCTTTTTGAAAAATT